>NW_005054326.1:4967479-4976187 GCF_000277835.1 Geospiza fortis | reverse complement strand
GGCTCTTATGTGATACCATGAATGTCTACTGAGAGGGGGGAAAAAGAAATCCCTCCTCTTTATTCCTGTAGATCTGCAGCAACCATCATGGGACACTTCTGTAGCAGGAAGGATTAAGTCTTGCACGAACTTCAGTGGTTAATGTGCTTTGGACTGGTGACATGCCCTTCGGACAGACCTACCCCAGTTTTATAATTCTCTTTCTCAGCCTTTTGGGCCTCTGGCAGTCCTTTCTCCTGTTTAATTTCCTCCTTGCTTCCCTCCCACTGGGATCCTTCACCATTCAGCATTTCTGCCACCCAAGTAGAAATTTTGATTGTGTTAGACAAGTGTAGAAAGAGAGACTTTTGAGCCTCGGTGGGCTGTGGAGAGAACCTGGGGCAGATTTCCTGGGGGCTGAGAGTTTTTTAAGGAGGCAAGAAAGAGAGTCTCTGTGACTCTAATGATCTTAGCCTGCTGCAATGCATGGGCAGGGATTATACCACATCAAAAATAGCTGGAGCAAGGCATGCATTGCATACAGGTAGGGAGCCACTTCTAGAGGGGTGGTACTCTCCCCTACATAGCCTAAATAAAATAATAAAAATTAGCATAGTGAGAGTACAAAACACTGCCTGGCCTGGCAGTATCATCGCACTGGGGAACTGCACCTTCCTTTGTGACAGCAGAGCACTCCAGGCACCCAGTCTCACTTATTTAATCGATTTTCATTCAAGGGCACACATTTCTCTTGGCAATCTGGGGCTAGATGAAGTTAACAAATTTACAAAATCTAAATAGAAACAGATTGTTTTCGCTTTTCTTTTCATTCATAGTTTGCCTCATAAAGTATTTCCTTAGAGATTTTCTTCTTTTTTCCTGACTTTCCTTTTTCTGGATCTTCTACCTGATGGCACGCGTTCTGTTCTTGCTGATCACCATGTGTCAGTAGTAATGTAGGTGGAAGAGAATTTCTGACTGTTTTGGTTTCAGCTTTTATGTTTATCTGTTTGGCTTTGGGACACTGTTCAGTTTCAGGAAGTATTTTTATCTCACAGAAGTCTCCTTGTGAGCAGTGATGCTACAAAGACCTTCTTTTAGCACTGTGGAAGCTACTGGAGGTAATGTAGGCCTGTCTTCTGCCAGGAGCTGAACTCTTTGATTGAAAAAGCAAAGTAACATTAAAGTGAATTGACATTGGTGTAACCTTATACCTTCTGGCTCTTTCCCCAGCACTATTTGGTGCCTCCTTAGAACCACGTTTTCCTCTCCCTTAAACTGATACAGCCCCAGGGTGCTGCGTGGATTGCACCAAAGTGATGGAGAGAATTTGGCTGCAAGGTCTGCATGTAATGTGGTTACCAGTGCAAAACTGGTGTGCCAGCCTTTCCCACCAGCTCTGAACTCAGCCTGCAAATATGAGAAGGCACAATGCTGATGGCAGAGTCTCTAGTGCTACCAAGGTGTGCTCTAAGGATTTAAGAGGTGCCAGGCAGCTCAGAAAGTCTCTTTGTCTGGAAAGCCTGGAAATCAGGTTTGTTGTCCTATTTTTTATTCCTGAACCTTGTCCTCAATTCTGTAGTCAATAAGTTAATATTTTGCTAGAAGGTTCCGTAGGCCTCAGTCACTGGAAGTGGCCAACAGACACTTGGTGATTTTAGGCAGGCTTTTCTCTATCTTAAGGCCACGATCTGTCTCTCAGAGTGAGTGGGACTCTGGAGCTTCAGGGTCCTGTTTCCTGAGCAGCATGGGCTGGTTCTGCCTGGTGCCTTGCTCAGGGACACATCTCACCTGGCAGGTGCAGACAACAGGGAGGGGGAATTTGCAGTAAGTATTGCATGAGGAATGCTTTAGGCGCTTTTTAAGTGTTTGGTCCAAGTTCTGGGGATGAAGCTAAGAAATTTTACTTCAACAACTTTGTCCCTGTCCTGCTGCCTGAGATTGTAGGGAGGCTTTAGTTTGGTGCTTTACAGGGCTTCCAGCATGTTGTCGTGGAAGTGGTCAAACACTAGACAAGCTTTCTTTAAGCAAGTTATAAAGACAGATATCTGTTAAACCATCCCACTCCTTTCTATCATTGATCTGCATTTTGAGTGCAGTCCATTCTCTAACCTTTCCTTTCCTGACAGGGTTGTTGCCAGGGGTGTCATGGGGCAACGCTAATTTGACTTTCTTGTACTTCACATTCTTGCATTTCTTCCCCTTCTCTGAGGCCAAGTGCAGCACACAGGCTCTAGTTCTGTTAGAGTATGAGCAGCTCCTGGAGGTGACCAAAGAGGGGTCAAAACCACGGGCAGATTCTTTGATCTATCAGCAGCTTTGTATGCCTTGGCTCAAGAAACATTATTGAGCTGTTTGTGAATGGCTGTGGTCTGAGTAGCCCTTTTGGCGATTTGAAAGGGAGGTGGGTGTGAGTACCTGGGGATGATGCTGTCTTTTTTTTTTTACTCCTATCTTATTGCTATCCAAAGTCTGCATTTTGGGGGGAGCCCATGTGTAGCTCTTCATACACAGGGAACTCATGGATCTGCATCTGTGCTTAAGCAGATCTGCATGTCATCTCTCTGACCTGGACTTTGTCACAGCCACACCTGCCCATGGGACATTGGATTTGGACTGCAATTTCTCAGAAACCTCAGCTGGTTCAGTATCAGGCCATGACTCAGCAGTGCTCCTTGTGAGGAATGTGGTCTCGGCAGGCTTTTCTGCTTCTAAATTGATTTCAGGTGCGCATCACACTGTCAGCTCCACAAAATTTTCTCTGATTTTTTTTTTTTCATTTCTGGATGCTGAGCATTACTAGAGTATGGCCAATAGGATAAGTGGGAATCTCTTATTCACTGATGTGTACTTTGAATTACCATTCCCAAAACAGAGGCAGTGGAGGAGGATGATCATCAGCTGCTTTGGGGAAAAGTTAGTGTCTCGTCTTGAGCTGTCACTGAAGATGGGTTCATGCTGGACCTTGTATGAAAGCAACTGAGGTGCAGGCATATGTTCCCTTCTGCTGACTTGGCTGTGGTGACACCAACCACAGCCAGCAAAGAAGAGCCAGCAACTGGGAGCAATAACATCTCAAACTGCAGCAGAGATTGGCCAGACCGCGCCTGTCAGCACTTGGATTCCCTTGCTGTTCATTGAGGAATTAAAAGTTAACTGAGGGCGGTGGTAAAAAATAGGTTTGCCTGCCTAGAAAATGCTAAAACCAATACTGAAAAGGAGAGGTGGATCTGAAGGTAGTTATCTCTCCTAGAGTTTATATGGGGATTAAAACAAGCGTCATCCTTGTAGCACATAGGCAATTTTATAATCACTGCTGGTATTTCACCTCAGGGTACTCTGTGGGAGGAAGAATTAATTTCCCATCTTTTTCTACGTAATGGAGGCTTGTGATTTTCTGTCAGTCATAAAGGAGAGTCTGTGGCCAAACTAGATGCCAGAAGTGATTGAGTAGTCTGGGGTTGGTAAGGGTGTACCACCTCACCTCCAGAAATCAAACTGGGGAAACATGCATGCAGAGAAATGCCACAAGATGTTACATGGCCATTTCACTTCCACATCAACAGGAAAAGACACTACAAGGCTGTGCAAAGCATGAAGAAAATTGCTGTGCAAAGCAGTGGCTACAAAATTAAAGTACAGGATGTTTTATTAAATGCAATCCTCCCTCACACCCCCCATCTCTTCTTGTTAAAGAGAAAAATCTTTCTTAGTGAAAAAAGCTGCCTCATCTTGAGTACAAGGCAATTTAGACAATTTTTTTTTTCAGGGGGTTAAAGTGGCATGTTTGCACAACACCACCTTCACCCCAGAAAACCTGCCAGCAGTTGATAGATATAAATAGGGACATTTAGGGAGAAAAGCATATTTATGTTCCTTTGAAATGTGCTTGGCTAAAGGCATATTTTTAAGAGAGGGAGTGGAAAAACAAATGGAAAATATTTTCTTTGAAAGGGGAAAAAAAAGTAACAAACTGTCCTTCCTAAATAGAGATGCTTGGCTTGTGTGTACTTTACGCAGCTGCAGGTCAGACCTTGCAAACAACCACTAAATTAGGTCCAGCTACTTTGATGCTAAAAGCATGGAAGTGCCAATAATTAAATTGCATCTGGTGTAGGAAATGACTGATGTGTCTGTCATTCTCATGATAGCAGAGTTCACTCTGCTGTCATTTGACTGACCCCTCCTTCTTTATGTAAGCAAAAGGAATTTTCTTCTAAGGAAAATCAGCTGGTTTTACACCTTTTGTTTTGTTTTCTGAACTGCTAATCCCCTGAAGGTATAGAAGCTATTTGAAAGAGCAAATCAAAGCTCCAATAATTTAGCGTTATATTATTCGTTGATGTATGGTTTGATTTAGTGGCTACTTATTATATCAGGTTACCATATAATTATCTTAATTATTGACTCCAGAAGTAAGTAGGGGGATTATGAGAGAGACAGGAAGGCCCAGTGGAAAGAGCATGGTTCAGAGAATCAAACACATCTCAGTGTGCTCTTGGCTCCACCACTCATTTTCTCTGAGCCGGGACTCTTCTCTCAGCCAGCCTGTCCATGAAATCAGGAGGGATTGCAGGAGCAGGACTCAGATGCTGACTCAGGATTCAAAGAGATGCAGGAGAGCAGTATAAAAAGGTGAGGGGAAAGTTCTGAATGATAATTGTAAAACTGGCAGAAAAAATAAAAGCATTCACACCACCGCATTTGCATTGAAGACTGGAGCACCTCTGTGGGCATGGAGAAAGGGAATTGTGCCATGAAGACCTGAAATTTGAGGCTGCATTTCCAGCCTCTGCTTCTGATTTCCCCCACAGAATTAGGCAGCCCTTGGATCCCTTTCTGCAAAACAAGGGTGATAAAAATATTTCTCCCAGCTTTGGGTTTAGCTATTGGAATTATTGGAGCACTGCTCCTCACATAGATGTCAGCCATGGCTCTCACATGGTTTTTGGGCTCCTAGTCCTTTGTCTGATAACCACTGACCTAAGCCAAAGGTTGGAGGTAGCAGGCACCACCACAAGATAAAAGCCCCACTGAAAGGCTGTCAGTGCAGTCCATATTTCCTGTATTGATAATATTTGTCATATACTGACAAAATACTTCATCTATTGACAAGCTGAGTTGCATCTTTTCCCCTGGGAGAGAAGCACACAGGCTGGTTCTACTCAGCCTGTGCAAATTACTTTCTCTGCTTCTGCTTCTCTTTCCTGAGCCAGAAAATGGGGATAATAGAATGTATCTATTTCCTTCCTAGAAAAGATCAGTTAATGTGAAATGGTGCATGGTGGCTTAGTGCTGAATAAGTGGGATACCCTAATCCAGCAAGGTATCCTTGTTCTATTGTATGCCTTTTCTGCCTACCATCTGGAGTTGTTCTCTGCTTAGTATTTTCAGTATGTACCATATGTTTTTGCATGAAAATTCAATAAAATATGCATTATACATGAAAAGTGCTGTAGTAAATAAAGGAAGGATGGAATCCAGTCCCCTTTGTGAACGGCAGGGGCCCCAAATCTTCATAAAAGGTTTAGTCTAGTCTGACGTCTGTGCTTTTCTCCAATTTACTCTGTGTCAGTCCTTAGGAGATGCTCTAATTTAAAACAAAACTCTCTCTACTTTCCTGATGAGGTTATTCGATATACTTTGGCTGCCCTCTGCTGAGAGCACTGAATAAAACAGGGAAGATATCCTTTTTCCAAGGAAGGTAACTGGAAGAAATTCCCTGTTTGTCCGTGTGCTGAGTCGTGTCAGTGCTACTGTTTGTCTCTCACTGTCTGTTTGTTGCCAGTCAGAGGGCAAAGTCTTCTGAGCTTACAGCCCTGTTGGAGTTTTAGTGCCCACCATTCCTTGTCAAGGGCTGAATGGCTTTGGAGGATTGTGAAGGCGTGGGCTCAGGCATTGACCATTGTGAAAAGTTAAGCAGGGGCTGGAGGAAACAGGCTTCTCTGCTCAGGCACTACTGCAGTCCTGCCAGGTGGGATTGGAGCTCTACCTCGGCACCTCACTTGTTGGCAGAGCAATTTACCACTGTGAACTGTTCCTCTTGGGGGTTCCAGTGTCTTCCAGAGCCATCTCCACCCCTTCACAGGCATCACAGCACCAGCACTCTGCTTTATTTCTATAGCTGGGGACTGCAGAGGGGTTGTTCCAACATTAACAAGAGTAACTGAAGGACTTGCTGTTTTGTTAACAAAGTGTGAACCTCCTGCCCTTGGGAAGAAACAAGGGTCCTGTGCACATTTTGGTACCTGTGTGAAACAATAGCTCTGTTACAGCTATTGATGCTCTCTGTAATGACCTGCTTTTAATACTTCCTAGCAAGTTGATTTATTATTATACCTTCAGCTGGGCTGTGCACCAAAGCGTTTTGATGATGAAAGGAATGTTACACACACATTTAATTACTGCCCACATTTTTGTATAATTTTATCATTTACTGTTTTAGATGAGACATCGAGTTCTTTTACAGGAAAGATGCCCAGGAAAAAATAGATGATTTAAAAGCTAATCTGGGATGAGTTTGGCACTTACATGTGAGAAAACGTAATTGTTCCTTTTGTCCTGCCCTTTCAGATGGTCCCTGATTACCAAAATGTACAAGAACTCCCTTATCTGGACATGGTGATTGCAGAGACGTTGCGCATGTACCCACCTGCTTTCAGGTATCTTTTTTTTCCCCCTTCTGATTACACAGGGTTGCTCCCTGGCTCTATAAAATGGAAATCTGCTCTTGGAAGACCAATGGTCTCTCAGTCTCTGTGCCAACATCCATACTGCTTTGTGCGTTTGAAAGATATCATGCAGCCTGTGTAAGGAAAGCTGGATAATTCTGGTATTTCTAAAGCACATTTTTACAGTGAATTGGCCAAGGTTGCTTCCTCACCATTCCTCACATCCCCCAAGTTTAGAGGATGGAGCCATTTTGGAGCAGGTCTGGCCAGAGAAAGCCAGAGGCTGCTCTTCCATGTGCTTCAGGCTTTGGGGGTATGCACCAAAACCCATCCCCATCAGGGCTCTGTGGTCATTATAGCCCTGATCTGTGGAAGGGTTGCACAGTCTGAAAGCTGTATTTTACATGTGTGTTTAACTTTGGCCCATTTACACTTAGCACTGCCTTATAGAGCTAAATGAATGGTAACATCCATTAACTTTTGTAAGTTTTGTCCCAAGTCACACATGACTTATTCTACTATATTGATGAGCTGAAAACAAGGTAAAAAGAAATTAGAAAACTGTTTGATTGTTAAAGCTCCAAGTTATCACAAGCATAAATACAAATATTAAGAAATACAGTTTTTTCAAAGCAACCAGCCAGTTGCAATGCTTCTCATGAAGCTCAGGGAGAAATTCAGATGACTGGAAAGAAGCCAAAGCTGAGCTTGCTGTGAGAGCTTTTGAAAAATTTAACCCATGACTGCAAGCACCTTAGAACGAAAAAAGCTTAAAATCATATTCTCTTCTATATGTTCACCAAGACTGGAAGTCAAATTTTTTTTCATGGGCATCTGCAGGATTGTTCAGAGAGTTAATATCAGATCTCTGCTCCTGGATGAGATGGTGGGGTTCCACTGTGTTATACTTGGGGTACCAGTGGAAACTGTCTTGCTGGTTAAAGTGACAGGGGTCTTTGAGTTTCTCTATCACTGGGAAGTAATCCACGTTTGTCAGATGGGAGACAGAACAAGAATAGAACAAAGTTCTTCTGAAGTTTTGTTTGGTGTTGTCAGGGCTATTTATTGATCTGGCTTTTACTCTGATGGATATGGAATGGATAGAACAGCCCAGGGCTGCTGAAAGATGCTAATTGCCTATGACAAGGATTATGCTGAGTTAAGTGAAAAATCAGTAGCAGCCAAGTTTGTTATGAAAAAAGTTAGTTTCATTTTTTTTTAAATGAACTTACTATCCAGGGAACTTTCTCCCCCAGAAACTCATGTTTCCATTATCACCAAATTCATGTAAGAATGAGAAGGATAGCTTGTCAAAGTTTTTTGTTTGTTTGTTTTGGGGTTTTTTTTTGTTTGTTTGTTCATTTTTTTAATGCCAGTGTTTTGTTCCAAGTTTGGAGCCTCTGTTATTTATTTGTATATGAGAAAGGGAGATGGGTGACAGCAAGGAAAGAATGTGTTTCTGTAATGATACCAGACTGACAGCCCTGAAGCTGAAATCTTTGTTCAACTTTTTAGCAGAGTGTGGGAAGCAGCACAGGAAGCTCCTGCACATTGCCTCTCCCCTGTGCTTGCAGATGGTGAGGGAATAGTCCCCAGACTGAGACAGCAGGGCACCCACCTGGGTCTGGCCTGATTTGGGATCTGTAGTGACCACCCAAGCACCAAAAGATCTGGATCAGAACCACACATGCACACCCACACGCAATCTTTTGTAACCTGGGCTTTGGCAGGTGGCTTTTCTCAGTCTTGTCATGATGAGGTTCCTAAGGACACATCTGTCACCTATCACCGCAGGGTGGGAGAAAGCAGCAGAGTTTTGTTGTCAACATCATGCCTGTCTTTGATGAATATATGTGAAATGTGGTTTTCCAAGGCTTGTGAATTAGTTGTATTTCCAGAGTAGCAGCAGCAGAACACTCAGCCCTAATATTACAACTAATATAATATTACAACTAATATAACTAATAATCCCTTGCTAAGTTTCAGGTGCTGCACCAACAGTGGGGAGCTTCTCAAATAAAACAACTCAAAGCTATATTTACTTTCTTTTTTTTCCTG
>NW_005054326.1:4943115-4967469 GCF_000277835.1 Geospiza fortis | reverse complement strand
ACTCTTTCTACCTGTTATTAGAGATGACTGACACATTTCATCGGTGATTTTCATTAGAAAAATGAGTCTAAAGCCAACAGCAACAATAAAATTGCAGTTTAGCAGTTAATGCTTTTGAAAACAGTAAACAACCAGAAATGCTTTCCTGTGAAAAGGGCAAATTCAACCACCTGGGCTGGAGCTATGGACTTCTAAGTGGAGATGATTGTAACCTGAGAAGACACTGGCATCAGCAACAGTTGTATTTATCTATGAGAAAGTGTTGCCCCAGAAATTGTTTGGTCAGATGAAGACAGATACTTTTACAGATCTCTCCTGCTGTATTTTTAACCTTTATTAATCATCTGGGATGCATGATGTTGTTACAGATTCACTAGGGAAGCAGCTAAAGACTGCATAGTGCTGGGGCAGCATATTCCAGCTGGAGCTGTCGTTGAAATTGCAGTTGGACACCTTCACCACAACCCTGAGTTCTGGCCAGAACCTGAGAAGTTCATTCCTGAGAGGTAGGTGGAGAGATGCTTTTCACCCTTTGGTTGACATCCTTACTTGGGCTTTGGGCACAGACCTCCAACCTGTCCAGTGCAGGTACCAGATCCTGCTGCTCTTTCACAGCCACAGTCACCCACTGTTCATCCAAAGCAGCATTTCCACCAAGAGGAGCACAGTTTTATTTAGACCATAAAAACATGTTATTTCCACTAAATCAGACAAGTGATGATAGTGGTGTATTCCACAGAAGGTGCAAGGTTTGGTCAAGGTTGAACTGGGACAGAGGTTTTCAGACCTGTTTCCAAATCAGATCCTGTGAATAATGTTGTTTCTGGGTGCTGAAATTCTGAAGTGGGACAGGCTTGGCTGTACCTGGGAAACTCATCCAACTCCTTGCTGGTTTAGAGCCCTCTTTTCACTTGAAATTTAACAGTGTGGGTACTCTGTGAATGGGGAACCTCCCCCATCTCCCACTGGGAATTTCCTCCCTGTCTGTAAGTTAAGATCCTTGATTCTTGCTGGGCAAGACGGTTTCACGTGGAGCATTTATATCTTCAGTGGGCAGGGGGAACCCTGTCAAGCTGTGGTTTTGTACCTGCCCTGTGTTACAGGTGCCGGGCTGAGCTTACAGGGAGAGTTTCAGCTGATGTGGTGCTGTGTGGAAGCACAATTTAATTTTGTGGGCAGCTATATTTTTAAACTGTTTAGTGGGCAGATGCATTTTAAGCTACCACTACATTCAGAAGTTTACTAAGAAAAGAAGTGCCTGCTCCATAAACAACTGGGTGTGAGGCTGGCAGCCCAGAACCATCTTTGCCAGTAAGACAACACGTGTGGTGTCGATGGGTTTGCCTAATGCTCCTTCTGGAACAAATCTAGGAATATGCTCCATTAGAATCTTTTGGCCACAAAGAAGAGCAATGCCAGAGTTAGAGAAGGATGAAGAGCAATGCCAGGCCCAGGGATTTTGCTGGAGAGGAATCTTAGCAGCAGCTGGAAGTCTGGGGTGGGTATTTTTAGCAGTGCTTATCTAGAAATGCTTTCTTAATTGTTTGTTCACCACTTTAACAGTAGTATGAAAGGGTAAAATGGTTAGTAGGGGCTGCAGTCCCCTTGATTCACACAGTGCTGTTTGGTATGAATCTGAGATTAATTCCCTTTTGAACCTTCCCCAAGGAATGATCTGTAATTACTAACACTCTGCTCAGATTGTATAGCTGGTAATGTTAGCAAGAATTATAAAATAAGAGCATAACAAAAAATAAAATAAAATAATTCAGCTGCAACCTTCCCCTTCCCCCTCTCCCCCACCAAAATTTCATTTTGAAATTGGTGGTAGGAATAAAACAAGGGAGATTTTAAATTTACCAGGATGATATATGGGGGTGAGCAAGGCAAAAATTATCTGATTATGCAACAGTGCTTAGTACATGAATTAATGATCCTTCAATCTCAAATTAGGGGCCTCTACAGTATTTTTTGGAGTAGTGGCTCAATCTTATTTAGGTTTTCAAAGCATGGGTTTGGAGTTAGTGGAAATACACAGTATTCTTTTTTCCAAAGCTTCAATTAGCCTGTATTACCTCTCATCTCTTTCTACCCTTCATGAGTGCTCTGGACCTTAGCAGTCTAAAGTTCTTGGAAACTGAATCCAACAAGATGAGAGATTTTCATTAAAGATAGATTGGAAGTAAAACTCATGTCTCCATGTCCTCTCCTGAAGTCACCAGCTGACAAAGGCTGATGGCCATAAGTCAATTATCTTTTTACTTAGGATGTCAGGACATAATCCATCAATAGTCCCCAGCCCCTATCCATTAAGATCAGTTGAAATAACCAGCTTTTGAGATTTCAATTAAAAACATGGAATTGAGCAAAAAGCATTTCATGAACCGGTTTCCATGTCTGCACCTTCTAGGTTTACAGAGGAAGCCAAGAGGGAACGACATCCCTTTGCATACCTGCCCTTTGGGGCGGGACCCCGTGGCTGCCTTGGCATGAAAATGGGCTTGTTGGAGACAAAAATGACTCTGCTGAGGATTTTGCAGAAGTTTAAATTCAAGACCTGCCCAGAGACTGAGGTTTGTACATGCAGAGGCTTAAAGATCACACTTGTTAACTTGAGGGAGTTGACAGTGTGTCTTAGGCAGGACAACAGGTTTGCCTTTGTGACTTCTCTTCATTTGACAAAACTGCTAGACACACTTCCATAATAAGGAGAGACCAGGCATGGACTGTGTGTTTTAAGCAAAACGTGATTTCAGATATATAATTTTCCAACAAAAGGACTGTTACTCAGCCCTGCCTTAGTGGAGAGCAGTATGGCAAGACCACAGGCAAAATGTCATAATTCATAGAGGGTGAGAATGTGTGTACATATTTCACAGGATCTCAGCACTTTAGTACATGCCTATTGCTATGGACATTGCACCCAGCTCTAGAGTTTATAGAGTTAATTTCTTTCTGCTCAGATCTACAGCATTCCTGGGTAACCACTGCCTCAGCCTCTGGCTGTAAATTCTATTTAATATTATACCACCACAGCTGACTGTAAAACAAGTACTTTACAGCTTCCACAGTGATCCTGGTATGAACTGGTCCTCCAGCAAAAATGTCTGTCTGTATGTGGGGGTGTCATACACACATGAACAGACACATACAACTGTACATAAGATGCTCTTTTCTCTTTCAGATTCCTTTGCAGCTCAAATCAAAAGCCACACTTGGACCAAAAAATGGAGTCTTCATCGTGCTGGAATCTCGCTAAAAGGGAATGTGCGTCCTGAAGGTTTCTGGAATGAGAGCCTCTGTTAGTGAGTCACTGGGTATAATTGTTTTTCAAACCTCCAAGGACAGGTAGGAGCCTAAGTCCCACTGATGGTCAGTAGGTGCTTCCTCACTGCTGTCCTGTGGGACAGCCTCCAGTCACTTTTTTAAATGGGCTCCACAGTCTTTTTTGGATGTTTTCAAATTGCTGTGAATAGTATCTACAAAGAAGCATCCCACTTTCATTTGCTTTTCTTCATCACACTTCTTTTCACTTATCTGTGAAAATGCTTTCCTCGTGCTCAGTTTCCACAGTTTACAGTAGATTTTAATTTCAATTCATTGTATGACACATCCTTCTCATGAATTTGGGAGTCCCTAGAGAAAGCCTCAAAGGCACCACAGTTACAGCAGAAGACCTGGGGTGCAGTGCATTGGATTTTTTTCATGAACTCCACTAACAGTCAAAGCTGAGGCCCCTGTACAATGCTTAATCTCCACCTGTGTCTGTAAAGCCAGAGAAGTTGCACCTCCTCCATGCTTTGAAGTGATTTTAAACACACTTAGATTAACGATTTGCACTTGGCACATTCCGTCGACATGACAGAAGAAGAACGAACCAGTAAAGTTCCAGCAGCTAAGACCAAAGAAATGAGGTGACAGCCATTTTTCTGGCTGCTGAACTGCTGTTGGAAAGGTGGAGACAGAGAAGATACGAATTTAAAGCAAGCTGGAGGACTGGAGGAAATTTAAACGTAATCAGAAGCTGTTGGTACCGCATCTGCTTCATGGGGAGGCCTTTCCAAACTTTGCAGTTGGCACCACCCCTGTCTAGCTCCTTGAATCAAGGAAATTAAGAGCATGTGTGCACTAGATTTGGTGGCAAAGGAGTGGGATCCAGGATGATCAGACCCAGCAGCTCTCTTGACTGCTGTGACACTGGAGCAGGTCATGTCCCGAGTGCCTCACCCCCTCAGGAAGGAACCTGTCTGATTGCCAGCTGCAGCAGCCCCATGGATCTGTTCAAGCTGTGTGACTGTGCACATGCATCTTCCCAGCCAAAACAACCATAGCTTCCACTCCTGACATTCCCTCTGTCCTAAACTTCTGCAGAGCCTCACCTGCCACACAGCTGGTGCTGCACAAGAACATGGAAGGGGGCACAGCTGGGCCAGCTGACCCCCACTGAACACAGGGGCATTCCATACCTTATGGCACCATGCTTAGCACATAAAACTAGGGGAAGAAGAAGGAAGGGGGACAACATTCCAAGTGATGGCATTTGCCTTCCCAAGGCACTGTTGTGCCTGCTGGAGCTCTGCTTCCTGGGGTGGTGGAACACCTACCTGTACATAGGAAATGGTGAATGAATTCCTTCTTTGGTGTGTGGCTTTTGTTTTACCTATTAAACTGTTTTTGTCTCAATCCATGAGTTTTCTCATTCTTAAAATTCTCTCCCTCATCCCACTATGGGACGTGAATGCACAGCTCTGAGGGGCTGAGCTGCTGGCTGGGGTTAAACCACAATAACAGAACTGTGAGAAGAGATTGGTGCAGTCCCAAGACCCTTTTTAAAAATTCATTTATTCTTATATTTTTTCTTTAAAATTTTTGTATAGAACAAAAACTCCTGCAGCACTATAAAAATAAGGAAGCACCTTTGGTTCTTTGCAAGTCTTGACTTTCTGCCTGCCTGACAGAGTCTGCTTGAGGGTTCCTTAGGTACAGCATCTCTTGGTGATGTGCACAGAGAAGTGTTGCAGCAGGAGGAAGAGACTGACTGCTCAGCTTCACTGCAAGGATGGAGCCATCTGCTCACTGATGCCTGGCTAGGTCCCTGAGTTTCTCTCCAGCAAGCATCTTTTGCTGCCTTCTTCCCACATGCTGCCTGAACACTGATCAAATTACTGGATCTTGTTCCTCAAAGACTGTCTCTCCTCTTTCATATATATTTTTTTTTTTATTAACAGAACTATATAGGCAACAGTGGTGAAGCACTGACTGGGGAGGTCTTGGAATTATTCCTTTTTCCATGGAGCATTCCTGGCATTCTAAACAGAAGTGCCCTGTTACAGACACACTGATTATATGAATTGCTGATGGAGTGATTGTTATTTATTTGAAAAGCAACATGCTGTATTTACCTTAGTTTCTACACATTATGCATAATTTTTCCCCTCCTAGAAATAGTGTGCTGGAGGCTGATTTTCTGTGTAGCTTACATACACAGTCGACAAAAAGCTGGATGGGCCTTGCCTAAAATCTTCCCACCTACCAGAATGAGCAGGAAGTTTATTCCATCTGAAGTGATCTGTCGAAGGATTGTTTGTATTCTTTACACAAATCAGAAAGTTGTTGTGTGCTTCATTTTTGGCAATATAAGCCAAGCCTAAATCAAGCTTTTCCCTTTTTTACCCATGATTTTGCATAAATTCTTCTTCCCAGTCTCTGCCTCTGCAGCTTGGTGGTGTGGGTGAGCACTTAGCAGTGACTACTGAGGCAGAAGGCATGGAGCACCTCAGCCTCCTTCATGTTCTGGGTAACCAGAGCTCCTGTTTCCTTCTAGAGAGGGCCCACATTATCCCTAGTCTTCCTTTTATCACCCACATACCAGTAGAATTTTTTGTTACTTTGACATCCCTGACAAGATTAATTTCTATCAGGACTTGTTTTAGCTTTCCTAACCTGATCCCTGACTGCTTAGACAATTTCTCTGTATTCCTCCCAGGCTACCTGGCCTTGCTTCCACATTCTGTAGACTTCTTTTTTTGTTTGCTCCTTACTCATCCTTTAAGGTGTCCTGGTATTTTTGCCTCACCTCCTCTTTGTTGGGATGCATGACTCCTGATCTTGGAGGAAGTGATATTTGAATTTTAACAAGCTTTATTTGGTGCCTTGTCCTTCCCCTTAATCCTGACCTGTAAGGTCTCAGTCAGCTCCTCCTCCATTCCCAGGGGGAGCTCCATGGTCAGAGGGTGACACCCCCTTCTCATCTCCTCTGTCCTTCCTCAAAAGCCTATTTCCATTCCAGCACTCCAGTCACAGGAGCCATCCACCGTGTCTGTGTGGGGCCAGTGAGATCACAGACCTACAGGAGTGCAGACCTCTAACTTCATATTTTATTCTGCATGCTGCATATACTTGCAGAGAGGCATTCAAGTTAATTCCTTTGTGTTACCCTTCAGTAGCTCTCCTGCTGACCTGCAATCCAAGTCCAGGCTCTGGGCATCTCTTGCTGGCACTGGCATCAAACTGGTATGACTGGGATGCATTGAGGTGCCTCTCTACCAACATAATTCCAAATATTGATGCCACACGAAGAAAAAACAGTCCTGAAGTGGCTGCTGGTGTGCATCACATTTTACAGGCTTGGAAAATGAACCAAAAGTCTTTCTCAGCTGCATCCACATTGAACATGGACAGTATGTGTTCAAGCAAACTCTCTTGAGCTTGTGCTAAGTGTCTTTCAACCATTCTGCAGGCTTCTGGTTAGGAAGTGTTATCTGTTTTCACCTGTCAGTTTGTAGCACTGTGGAACAGAGGAATTATTTTTGCATTTGAAGTCAGCTTTCTGGAAGTGCATCAACCCTTGTTCTACATGCAGGCTGAGACAGACAGCAAGAGAAGACGGAAAAAGCCTGCCAACTTTCCAGTAATCCAGGAAGAGACCCAGGCCATTTGTTCCTTCTCATTAATGGTGATGCAGTCACCAGGCACTGCAGACATTGCACCAGGACACTCAGTGGTGCTGCACCTCACCTTGGCTGTGTGAGCTCAGCAACACACCCACAGAGTGAGCTGTGGCAGGGATCAGTGAGACTCTGGAAGCACACATTTCCAGGAAAACAAGGCCCTGGATTGCCAGCAGCTGTCCAAACCAGAAACTGCTAATATCACTGTAATCACAGTGTGTTTGTGCACCTATATAACATGGTCCCAAACTGATCTTGAGCAGGGCTGGTTTTAGAATTAATTAAAAAAAAAAAAAAACCTCAAAAAAAAAACCCACAAAAAGAAAGCTACCAAAACCCCCTCCAGAACAAAAGCAAAACAGTAACAACAAAAACCCCACCCCCAGCACTATGTTTATAATTGCAATAGCAAAACCCAGCTTTATATCCTTAAGTAATGGTAACTGTTTGGCATTCTGGTACACCATGCTTCAGTCAGCAGCAGTTGGGCTAGGGAGGAACAAGGAAGCTGGTTTAAAATTCCTTTCCTCAGAAACAGCAAGTGTGTTGTCTTGCATTGCTGAGCTGTGAGTTTGTTTAAAATCGGGGACGTCTTTGTTACAAAAGGGTTTTAGTCATTCTCTGACAGCTGATATGAAGCAAAGGCTGCTTGGTAAAGGAAAGCTTCTATTAAATATGTCTTCTGGTCTTTGTAATGATGACAGAAAGCTGTCAGTATGAAATGGTATTTTTAATGAAGCTGCTGATAGAAAAAAAGCTTTACCATTTTGTACTTTAAAAATAGTATTCCTAGAAAAACAGAGTTGGGTGGCAGAAATTATTATGCTTCATGGATTGTAAATTGGAACTTTCTAGTCTTACCTGGCATTAAACTGCAGAATTTCCTCTCTGTGTGAGATACTTCAGGCAATGATCACCTCATTTCCCTTTGTTAATCATCCTGGACATAGCTTCACCTGATACCAGACTCTTCCAGGTGTTTACAGCAGAAACCAGGGTAAAAGAATTTAAAGCTGATTTATAAACTGTCTGTCACTTCTTGGTTTATACTGGCCCCACTCACTTTCTTCTGACCTTGAAAAATCTCATGTTTCTAAGATGTTTTTCTCCCTGCACTGCAGGGAGCTGTGGCTACTTTCAAGGAGGGAGTATTCCCTCAGTTGCTAGGATTTCTGCATGCAGAGATGAATTTGTGATGGGCCTGAAGTAAGAAGTGCAATGGAGCGACAGAGGCCACGAAGTCTATCCCTTGGACAAACAGGGAAGCAGCAGTTATGCTGCCCATGTAACAGCCATCCCACCCCGATCTTCTGCTGGATGTACTCCAAGTTAAGCAGCATTTCTGCAATTCCCACTTGCCCTTTGGCCCTAAGGCAGCCCTGGGCACTGGTTCCTAGAGGCAAAGCTCGTTCTCCAAGCCCAGCAGCACTGAGCACACCACAGCACCTGCTATCTGCCATCCACCCAAGTTGCTCTCACCCACCAGCCCCTGCTCTGCCAGACTGCAGTTATCCAAACCAGATACTGCCACTCCCTTGCTGCCAACACTTAGACAGGATTTTGGCACCCACATATCACAAAATCCGGTCAGAAATCAAGACAAACCTGGCTCCAGGTACCCCTCATGAAAGGGTGCAGTGAACTGCCTTTGGCTGCCTGCCAGGCCCCTCTCCAGCACAGCAGGTGGAGGATGAAGGTTCACAAACCCCCGTGCTCCACTCCCCACTGCTGGCACAGCAAAGCTGTTTGGCTTCTGCTGGCTGTGCTGTCTGCCTTGCCAGGATGGACCTGGTACTGAAAAAGGAAACCTCCTTCACAGCTTATCTTTCTCCTCACATGGCGTGGGAGTGAGTGACAGATTATTGCACCCTTCCTGCTCAGTGGCTTGTCTTAAGTAGCCAAAAGAGATACTCCTCACTCAGAAAAGAGGATCAATGTTACTTTTTGCCTAAAGTTTGAATTTAATGCAAACATCTCTTTAATGCGTTCATTTCCAAATGCAACCCAAACAGCTGTAGAGGGACTCCTGCTTAACAACAACCTCTAAATTCACAAGTGTATTGAAATACTGTGATTTCAGTATTGAAATAGAGAAAACCATCAGAAGGAATTTACTGGCTTGAGTACCTGTTAATTTACCATACACAAGAATGTTACCCCTGCAGTTTCAAAAGTGGATAACATGGCTACTTTTCTTTTCTGTGATAATGGAGAAATTACAGACGACAAAGTACAACAACCAGGCATTTTATTCTCTGTTTTACTTACACTCATACACATACAAGAATCAAGTTAGAGGTTTTAAAAATACAATAAAAATATCAATAAAAATATTTCAACTTTTTGCCTGAAAAAGAATGTTTGTTTCAATTTTCTGGCAGAAGATTAACATGACTTTAGCTATCCTAGTTCCTACCTGAAATTCTGCTTATGTTCAGAGGAAGAAATTCATACAACCAGTATTCTCATTCACCATTAACATGTAGATGAACATGGTTTTTGTTTTGGCAGAAAAACCTTATTCTGCACAGACAGGAAATCCTTCCTCCATAACTGTTATCCTCCTCAAGGAATGTACTATTTGGTGACAAGCTCATTTGCTGACGTTAGATTTATCATTTACTTCTATTACAAATCTTTCAAAAGAAATAATACAGCCAATTTGCCTGTCCCTATTCTGTGTTGCACTGGGATTAAACACAAATGGGAGATATTTTCCTTTAGGTATCATGCTGTTAGATTTGCAGTTTACAAAAAAGGGAGTCTGCACAGCCTTACTCCAGCTAATCATGGCCAAGCTCCTGGCTCACAGTGCTGAAGTAATAAGGAGTTACCCAGTGAACACCTGTCAATCATCATCCAGATGAGTTAAAAACAAGTACACAGAATGTAGCTGAAGATGAGCTTTTTTAGGTCATATAGAAAGTATTTCTTAAGGCTTCTGCAGCACAGTATAGCTAACTTATAGCTACTTTAGCACATTAATCTCAGGATAAAGTATCTATCTATGTATCAGCAACTTTATTCTTAAAAAAATATTTGATAGCTCAAGTTTTTTGATTGCACACATGTAAGCTGACTGCTCAACACTATTATCTTCTTCTGATAGGAATAATTAAATATTCAACCTAATTTTCAGATTTTAAAGGTTTCAGCTCTGTGGCTAAAGACAACTTCCTAAGCAAGCATGTTTTTCTTGAAAGAAGTCCAACGACAGCTTGATTACACAGGAAATCTGTGAATCTCTGGCACCCAAAGAGGCAGAACACCTAATGATAGACAGTCACTCACCATCCTTCCCAGCAGCTCTAAGGGAACCGTAAAGTTCATCCACAGAAACAAGGTACTGATAATCAAGCAGGACAAGCAGTACATTTCCCTCCTAAGTATGGTATTAAATAACAGTGTGAGTTGCCTCCTCTGCTTCCTCCACAGCTCTGCCAGCACTCTTGTGTTTGTAGGCACAGTGAAAGTCATGAAAAACTTGTGTTCTCAGACATGAAATACAGTATATAATTGATACAGTAACACAGCACCAAGCAGCCTCTGTTATGCTTGTATCTTTGGTAATTGTTTTAAATGAGAAACTCAACAAGTGAAAATAAGTCTCTGCTCTGTTTCAACAAGCAAGTTTAATTTTTGAGGTTTTGTTGGTGCAGATTAAGTAAGGACAAAAAAGAAGAGTGCTACTATGAATTTATGCAATGAGTTGAGCACAGAGATTGTACAATCACAGTTGCAAACACCTGAATGTCTACTGTTACAGGAGATAGATTACTAAAAAACTGTATTTTATCTGGTTTTGAGCTAAAAGATAAACAGGTAGAGGGATAGCACCTCTGACCAATGAGCATGTGTAAAAATCTATCCTGAAACAATAACTAAAAACTGTTTAAACTTGGCAGTCATGGCCAATCCTCATGCTACAACCATCAGCAATTTTTTCTAATAAATTTATGAAAGGCTCCCATAATGTAGGGTAATGTGAAAGCTGCTACAAATAGGATACAGAAACAGGATTTTAGGAATTCTAAAACATCCTCTATGTCTTTTTATGCCTTGTTTTCTATTACACAGAAAAGACAGAAAAAAAATGTTTCTGAACACACACCTATCTGATCACACAGCTTCTTCAAAATCAATTTTTCTCTCTCAAGCCAAAACTAAAAAACTGTTTAAACCGGTTAAACATAAGAATGACAGGTTTTGCTGCTATAGAAGTCTTGCTGATGCCTGGTATTCTATGAGATACTCTGGATAAATCTGCTGCTTCTCAAAGATGACAAAGATAGAAGGGTTTGAGGAGTTATTCACACAACTGTCATAGAATTTTTGGTTGTCCTTCATGGGAGGCCGAACATAATGAGAACTACCAAGAGTGAACTCCCCCACCAGCACTCGTGCCAGGAACATGGTCTTGGTGTTTGAGTCTGCCCCACAGTAGTTGTCAGAATAAGAAGCATCCCTTGCAAAATAGCTGCCTGCAGAAGAGACACCAAGACAGAGTTTATAAGACACTAAAACAGCAGGAAAAAAGTGATACTGTGTGAAAATGAATTAATAAACAAACCCATTAAGCAATTCATGAACAGCCTTTCCAAAGCCTTCACTTGTCCTCTATGTCCCTCTTAGTGGAAATGACCACTATGCACTTTTTAGTTTTCACAGCACACATATGAAAAACCGATGTTTAAAACATTATCATAATCTTCTACAGGATTTCCTCCTGACCCTAGATGTCCACCTCCCCCACTATCACCACATTTCCTCTCCTGGCACAGGCTACTAATATTCATCAGCACAACTGGACTTGATGATCCTTGTGGGTCCCTTCCATGCTCAAAATACACTGTGATTCTCTAACATTTCTGAGAGTTACAAAGTATTCAAGCAGAAAGGTGTGTAGTCAGACAGTCAGCCTGTCTCAGCTATTCACTAGATATGCTGGAAATTTCCTGTACATAGGACAATATAGAAAGATATAATCTGCTAACAAGGCAAAAAACCTGTAACCAGAATGGCATTTCGATTCTTGGGAAAAAAAAAAAAAAAAGAAAAAAGAAAAAAAAAAAAGCCAGGCTGCTTTTCTGTACGAACTGGGAGAAACTGGAACAGCAGTAAGCCTGGAGTCTGGCAGAAACCATCCCTACAACAGAGCCTTTTAGAGTGCCTTAGCTCCAAATGATTCTTGTGAAACTCAGCTCTGTTGCCCACATCATGACACAAAGAAGTCCAGGACTGGCCAAGTACCACCCTGTAAACTCTCAGTACTCTGCAGTGAGTACTGAGAATTTTTTAGCAAGTCTAGGATTACTGAAAGAGCTGAAAAACCTTTGCCGTAGACTGTCCCATGGAGGCCACAGATTCTCCAGTCAAAGTTTTGCTGGCAGATGGCATCAATGTCTTTTTTACTGGTCCCATGAAATAAAAATCGCTCATCTGCAGCCTTTCCACCATTGCTCTTCTGCATTAGGTCCTTCTGCCTGCAATGAGAAGCAGAATCTTTGCTGTGGCTGTCCCCACAGGTTCCAGCTACTCGGAAACAATTTTACACAGAGTATATTCTGAAAATCTTTACAGTAAGGCCTAATTTGGGCATATAAACATGCTTCCACATTATACATAAATGCTTTACTACAAATGTTTTCTTTCCTTCACTGCCTTTGAAGAGAGAGGGGGGAATCTCAGTGTTATTTTTTTTTCCCCCTGAACACAGGAGTTTCTATTAAGGCTTGCCCTCCATGAGTTTTGCATTTAATTTTGAAGGCTGTTTCAATTTTGACCAGCTGCAAAACACTGTGCTAAATGTGACTCATTACCAGCTTCAAGGTTTCACTGGAAGGAAGCTGTCATGGACACAGGCCTGGCAGAAGTCAGGAGCAAGGATTCCTCCCACACAGCCCTGAATGTGACTGTTCTAAGCTCTGTGTCTTGACTGAGCTTTGGGTTTGTTGATACCTCTTTATCTAAATGTTGATACAAGGTAGGTATTTCAGTGGGAGAGTGGTAGCAGAGGCATTTCAGGAATGCATGTTCTATCTTTAGCACAGCACATACAGCTAACTGCAGAAACAACAAACATCATGCATACATACCAGAGCAGTGTTTTACACTTACCATTGATACAGTTCCCAGAGGGATGGGTTCTGAACTCTACAAATCTTTTTAATAGCTGCTTTGGGCATTGTGCGCTGAAAGTCCACTTTGACTTTCTTGTATTCTTCAGAAGAACAGTCAAGCTCAATCAGCTGCAAGGAAAAGTTTGAAAAGTTACTTTTGCATGCTTTTGTGCAGCCACTGAACCCCTCTTAGTATCTGAGTCAAGATATATATTGCATGCATCAAACAGTATCTAAATACATAGCAGAAATGAGCACATAAATAAGGAACTGAGAATTTATGTTGCAGAAAACCAGAGGATCTTTTTAGTTTATACTCCTGACAGCCAGTGAACACAAACTACACTCACTGCCTGTTGTGTTTCTAAATCAATTGGAGAGGCGTTATTCAAACAATTTTAGGGAAAAACATGGCCACACTACTAAAAATCAGTTCCTTACATGACAGTTCTGAAAGCATGCAAAGCTTACTTGCCAATTTTTGTAGGAACATAAAAAATGTCAATGTTAGTCTTGTTTCTTAGTGACAACTTGTTGAGGATTTGCATTTTGCAAGTTAGTGATTTTTGAGCATCAAATAATACCTTTTCTGTAGGCACAGTTACTAGAGTTGACAGAGAAGCTGGTGGAAGCAGAAAGGAATTCAGAGAAAGTATGCCACACATATATTAACTGGGTGTGTTACAAAGGTAAAGAAGTTTACTTCACTGGAATGAATCAAATAATAGTAAAAGTAATAATAAAAGATCCCATCCTGAACAAGCTGCCCTGAGAGGTTGTGGAGTCTCTCTGGAGATATTCAAAACCTACCTGGACACAATCCTGTGTGCCCTCCTCTAGGTGAACCTGCTTTAGCAGGGGAGTTGGCTTCTGTGATCTCCAGAGGTCCCCCCCCTTCCAAGCCCAATTATTCTGTGAACTCCCCTGGTTTCAGAGCAGCTCTCCATAGACAAACAACAGCCTACAGCTAAGGGAAGGGCTGCTCTGAAGTTCAGAGCCATCATTTACCTTTGATGCTTTCAGCACATGTTGGGACTTCAAAACTGTGTATTTTGGACACCAGTACCAGTCTTGTTAGCACAGCAAATCTGCCAAGCCAAGGGATTAATAGTAGCAGTGAAAGTCCCTGCTGCCACAGTTTTACTGCCACCATTTGTTTAAATTTATGTCTAGTTTCATCTCCAGATCTGCCCAGTGTGGTATCAGGTTTAAATTTACCAATACCTCTCTATTACATTACATAGAAATAGACATAGTCATTTACATATCATACATAGTCATTTACAAAGCCAGTAGAAACACTGAACTTGAGATGGAACAAACCTGACATGACAAAACTGACAGAAAGAAAAAACGAAAAAGCTCCAAACCTTGAATCCCAGTTCAGGCAGGGCAGATTTGTCCCAGTGAGGTGGAATGTTCTTAAATCCTTCTGTATGTTTAACGCCCCTGTAGATTATAAAACATTACAAATAGACAATTAAAATAAAACTAAACATGACATTTTATGTACATATTATACTAAACATTTTTGTCAAGCTTAGGGAGAATATAGGCAACTGAACATATTAAAAAATATTTCAAAACTGTCATTTCTGTTCAGCACATGAAAACATTTGTTCCAAGTCATCGTGTCAAGACTTATGGCAGAAAGCAAGATCCCAAATGAAAAATAAAAGAAATATATACTCTAAACTAAACACATAAGGATTTGTCTTGCAGAGTTGAATGTATATATAAAAGCTCTACTACACCAGGGGAGGTAAATACAAATGCATCCAGTATCACATCAGAATGACTGAAACAGGATAGATACAGCCCTCCCCTGTACTTACACCCCAATTTTAATTAGTGTGTTTAGCTGCTCTTTTCAGTGTTTAAGCAAGGGCTGTGTGCTGCAAGGGAATGTGCAAAAATTGGCTGTTACATGCAACTCTGCCTCCTTGCAGGCTCTCACTTTTTGCTCTACCTGTAACAACTACTGCTTTCTTTCAGATTGTCTGGCTGCTCTCAGAAGAATTTTTCTGAACTTGCATTTAGCTTTGAAAATTATTCATCTCAGACAGAGCTAGTACACATAAACGCACTGCTACATGTTGAATTATTTCCTACCTTTCTACACTTCCTGTGGCCAAACCCAAATTTTCTTCACCACAGAGGTTCCTGAGTTGATTGAAAACTGCTGGCCAGTCTGCAACACTGCCCTGGCTAGACATGGTTGTAGGAAAGGTTTGTCCCTTTCCCTCTCCATGTCTTTCACAAGTGCCTTAACAGCTACTTCTTCACTCTACTTGCACTCATGGAGGATTCAGCATTCACAAAGCACTAAACCCATCACCTCAGAATGAGCAGTTGTGGTTTACCTGGCTTTTGTCTTTTCCACCTCTGACTGAGAGACAAATTTAGGTCTTCTGCAAATCTTCCTCTCTGTTTTGTAGCGAAGGTTTTTCTGCATCATGGCTGGGGAAAAAAAAACCCAAACAAAATCCCATGAACAATCAAAGATGTTTTTGAAAGCCTTCACACTGCAGCCACATTTGTCACTAAGTTGTTTTGTTAAAAACATAGACAAAAAGGCTTCCTCCTTCTCATTTTGCAACTGAGATACTTTTCCCGTACATTTAATTGTAGATTTCAAACCCTGTAAACACAACCCACCATCTATCACAGACCATTTATTTTTATTGGCCACCAGGAGAAACAAGTCAAGCAACTTATATTTTAGAGGCATTTCTTTCTGGATTTTGGAAACTCTGCAGCTACTGTGACATCATACTAACGATTAAGAGTCAGTACCAGCCAGGACAATAAGGCCTCATGTTCAGAGAGAGATACACAGGAAAACAAACAAAAAACCTCTTGACACCACCAAGCCTAGAAATGAAGTTCTGAAAGACATCTACACTGCATATATTTGCCTAAGTTACTAAAAAAGCCCAAACCTTAGAAAAGGGATTGATTCACTATGCAATTTTCACTTCTAAGCTGGCCAAGTTTTCCCAGCATTGCTTTTGATTGAATCACAAACAACAGACAACATGTCCTTTCTGGTTTTTTGGTTTGGGGTTTTTGAGTTTGGCTTTTTTTTCATTCGGAATGACAGAGTAATGAAAAGCTGGATCAAAGACAACTACACCACACTGACAGTCCAGGCAGGCTGATTCTCACCACTGTTACACATAATTTTTTAAAAGGATGCCAGGAAAAGCAACATCTCAGAGAGGACAATGCTATCACAAGTGGCTTTTATTTCCTGCACTCTTGGGAAACACTTCTTCCTACTTTGACATAGTCAAGGTATTTTCTCAGCCTTTCCAGACAAGATGAAAAGAAAATATGTGCTAAAATCTTGCAATGCTAAGGATTGTCTGGACCCTACATTTTGTCCAAGTGGGATTTTTTTCTGCACACCAGTGATTAAAGTAGAGCAGAAGCTGGCTTGTCAAGTCTTCTAGAAGTTCCTCATCATTTGTGTTGGTGCCAGCATCAATGTCATACTTGGACTTTCTGGCAGATATTTTGAAACCTAGCACAAAAACTCCTCAAAAATAAAAGCTTTGAAAGAAGAGAATGCCACTCTGCTTGCGTGAACAGCTCTTATCCTGAGAACTTTGATAGAAACTCTGTCTCTGTAAGCATTGCAATTCAAAGTCCAAATTTCTCTCTTCTATCTCCTGTAATAAGGTAATTCAGAACCACAAGATATCTGGGAGGGAAGAACAAAACATAAAAACAAAGCAAATGCAACCTACACACAAAATTTATTTCATATTCATGTCTTCCAGCTTTGAAGGTCATCTTTGGAGAACTTTCAGTCAAATAAGCTTTCTCCAGGTCATCACTGGAGACAGTAGCAGCTGCATGAAGATCATCCTGTCACACCAAAAATAGAGAGAAAAAAAGTTTCTCCTGGTCTGTTATAGACAAGCAAGTCTAAAAATTAACAACTCTTGTATGTATGTTGGCTGCAGGATATATCAGCATATGAGAAATCCTTGATTTAGAGTGGCACATTTACCAACTAGACCAAGCAAGATGGCAGAGTACTACCGGACCTTCAGAGAAGGAGGCTTTTCTCAGAAGCAATGGAAAAAATGTATTATTACTGTGATCCTGACACAACTCACTGAATAGTTATCTGTTGATAATATTTGTGACTCATCAGTGATCAGTCCCACACCTGAACCAATCAAAATCACTGGGAAAAGACCCCACAAAGCCTTTAATGTCCATCTGTATAAGTGAGAGGAAGACGGTGACAAAAGAGGGGGAGGATATAAGCACTGTGCATTTTCAGTAGTTCTGCACTTGTCACACAGAGTTAGGAGTCTCTCCATTTCTCCACACTTACTTGTTTTCCATACTCCTGCCACGTGCCATATTCATCTTTCCAGTACCAGATCCATTCTGTTGTAAGGATGAAGTGAGGAGGTTTGGTCACAGAGGAGGCTGTAGAAAGACGTCTGACTTTTTTCAACCCACAGCACATGTCACGAAAACAAATACTGAACGGGAAAAGGAACTCTTCAGTAAAAGCACAATCAAATCTATAAAAAAAAAAAAGAAGGGGAAAAAAATCAGAACTGTTTGTGAAGCTTTACTCATAGATTCAGAAGCCCACTACAAATTTGCAAATCAAGTCAATCTCACCCAAAAGCAGAACGCAAAGGTGCACTTTTCACTACAATGTGTGCTTTGCACCTTGCACTTTTCACAACTCTGTGTGCTATCTATATTATGTGTTTGTACATATTTTGCATTACAGTACTATGTCCCACATTGGTTCTATGGGCAATGATCATAATCCACTCCTAAATCAGAACAATGGAAAACAGGCACTGCCTTCTCCTTGCTGACCAGCTATATTCTAAGGAGAATACTGACATAACTTAAGAAGGGCTGCAAAGAGCCTGTAACATAAGAGGAACAGGTAATTTTCCAGCATGGGATGTGGCACACTGGGATGAGCCCCTTCCAATACTCTCTTTATGCTATATAACCAATTCCAAACTCAAAAAGGTATTTCCATATTCTTCACATGCTCTGCTCCCAAGAGGGGGGCAAACCTCATTCAAAGTGAGGTCAGTAGAAGAATGTCAAATAAAACTAGTTATGCAATGACTACATTAGAATTGCAGTAATTTATAGCCACTAAGGATCTGGTATAGTACAGCAAACTCCAAACATTATAAATTTTTGTAAGAGTTTATACCTGACGTTTTTTGGGTCACAATATGCGTCTTCTATTTCTTCCATATTCGTGAAGTCCTTCCAGGTATTACCCTCAGAGTACTGCCATCTATATGGCAAGTGAAAATGGGTTCTGATACACTTTTCTGTAAAAGTTTAAAAAAAAAAAAAAGAAGTAGGAGATAGATACATTGTTTTGACAGGCTATGAGAGAACTCCAACATTTCAGGGCTGTGTACCCAGCTGGTGAAATCATCAGAAGGATAGCTAGGAAAGTGTTCACCTATGGCACCATTACAAGCAATAATTCAAAATTTTTCAGCATAAGCAAGCAACACTTGAATTTTTGGGCTTAGGTAGAAGTTCAGTTTCTGTATGTACCAGACTCTCTTTGCACATTTAAATTGTGCAGATCATTCTCAAAGAGACAAAAAATGATCACAGGCTCCTACAAGGCTATTATTTAATAAATAGAAAAAAAAAGTGTGTTTATGATTAACTGCTAAATCACAAAGTGGTATTACTGAGGAAAAATCCAAAACCCAGCAGTGCTTAGTTTTAAGATAGGAGAAGGACTGTCACTGTTTAACTTCAGATGGTAACTAAGTACAACACAGCCACTTACTCCCATTTCTTTCAATGAGATGGGGGGAACAGGAAAAAGGTAAATCTGCAGGTTGAAATCAGAACAGTTTAGTAAATGAAACAAAATACAATAAAACAAGTGTAAGTTTATATATATATATATATACATATACATACATATATATATATATATACACACTCTTGTATATCTATAATGAAGCTAACAAAAAGTGAGAGAGGAATAAAGCCCAAGAAATACAAGTGATGCACACTATGGTTGTTCACCCCCAGCCCCTTGCCAAGGAGCAATCAGCCCCTCCCAGCCAACTCCCCCAGTCTATATGCTGAGCATGGTGTTCTAATGGTATGGAATAGCCCTTTGACAAGTTCAGGTCAGCTGTCCTGGCTATGCTCCTTCCCAGCTTCTTGTGCACCTCCTCAGTGGCAACACATGGGCAGCTGAAAAATTCTTGACTTTGAGTAAGCACTACTTAGCAACAACTAAAGCATCAGTGTGTTATCAATGTTATTCTCATACTAAATCCAAAACACAGCACTGTACTGGTTTCTAGGAAGAAAATTAACTCTGTCCCAGCTGAAAGCAGGGATGTATCTACCACTTATTCCATACTATTTACACCATGTCTAGGTCCCACACCTTTCAACACAACCCAGTTAACAACCATCACCTTTCCCCTCCTTTGATAAATACACAGACATCATTCCTTTAGTCTCAAAGTCCTTTGCCCTTCAGTAAATCTCCAAGAGATCCAGGCCCCACAAAGAAGAGCAATGGCAGCAGTGAGCCAGGTATCATAAGTGTTACAAGAGTTCAAAGTGTCAGTGGGCAGTCACTCCTCAGTGGGAGTGAAGGTGACATCACCAGTGCACATGTGCATAAACCCGAGGCCAGTTTCCACATCAGAACAAAAGGAAACTTAACTCCAGGGAAAGTCAACGAGAAACTGCACCACACCTTCATATGAGGAGGTGTACAGTACACAGGTCAAGAACATCAAGAAAAGAAAGGATAGCAAAAAAATCAACAAAAAAGCTGGTAAAGCAGCCTTTTTTCTTGACACCTTGGAACATTTTGAAAGGCAGACAGCTAAGACAGATGGAACAGAAGAATACTAGAAGAAAAAATGTAGAATTCAGAGTATCTTTCATATCTTTCCGGTTTGGGAATGTGACTCTTTTCATTCAGCAATCCCTTAGGTAAACACAGGTGGAGTAGCCAATCTTCAGCACAAGTAGATTCCAGAGCAAAACAAAACATCTCCTTTGTTTGGTGTGCCAGGTCACACACTTTCCTACAGCAGTCAAGACAGCAGTGAGATTTAACTAAACCTAAGCAGAAACTCATGGAAACTTTCCCCTTTCTGTGAACGATGTCTACCATTTCCTCTTTATGACAACAGAAAAAGAGGCTGGACTTGACACAGTCTGTACTGATACTTGAGACAACGTACCTTTAAAGCCACAACTTCTGTACAGATGATGTAAACATATCTGTTCTGATTCATCCTCCTTTGAAGTTGAGGAATCCCGTCTAGTGCTGGGTTTTCCATCTAGAAGGGGGAATTGTAACTATTAACACACTTCAGATCAACAATGCCTCTTAAAAGTACTCCTATCCCTAGGAAAGAACCCTAAAGGCAATGATTGTAACTACCTAACTGCACTCAGCCCCAGAAAGACAAGGAAGCCTTTGATAAACTTGTATACTCAAAGTGCTCTCCCCCCGCTATCCATCCTTTCTGAACTTGATTTCCCTGTAACTGCTGAATTGCTCAGATACAGATTTTAGCTATCCCCACAAAATGAGAATAGAATCCAATGCCTTTATACTTCCAGATGGACTTGAGTTAAATGTGCATTCCACACAGCTGATCACACTGGCAGCTATAAAATACAAAGTTTCAAAATCTGATACCTCTGTAAATTAAAGCACATTAAGGAAAGGAAGAAGGAACTGCAGGCAGAATAGCAGAGATGAACATACACACTTGAATTCTCCATTGTGTTATCCTTTTTTTTCCCCTGCTAAACTATACTTAAATTACAATTCTAAAGAACTTCAGAAGAAAAGTGCAAACAAAATATTACACTTCCAAGAAATAACTTAGGGTAATGCTGTTTGTGAATTCTTGTGCCAGACAATCGCTACATTAAAGAAAAACAATTAAATAGTTTATAATCAGACAACCACCACTCCTATTCCTAAACAGGTCTCTACGTATTTTACCTAAAAAACTCCAAAATTATAGAGTTCCCTACTTTCAGTTCCTGTTACTCTTTTAACCCAAGTCTGAGAATAAACACCAGCACGCTATTTCTCAGGAACCTCTCTTGACTTCACTAGTCAAGACAAAGATTTCTGTCAGTGAGATAGGTACAAGGTCCATCCTTGTACACAAATCAAGATGTAAATTCAGTTTTCTTGATGACACCAGTGAAAATATTAAATTCACTACTGTGACTCTTCTGATGTATTCAAAACCTGATTTTATTTACCTTTGCATGGTGAAGATTTGGCATCCTCTATGTCATACATGCTTCTGTTGCCATTTTTTATGTCATACATGTTTCTATAAGTGGAAGGTAGTTTCTTAATAATGTCTGAGCTCATCCCCTGTCTCTCCAGTTTCTCAAAACATTCTGGATTTAATAAGTCATGGGATCGTTTGCAGCTGCTGCCAAATCTGCACTGACCCCGCAAAAAGTACTGGCAAACATGAAGTTTGGTGCAGGATGTTTTAAAGGAACAAGATCCATGAAGTCCATCACCTTTGTTATAATGCAAGCAGACCTTGGGAAGGAGAAGAAAAAAAGAATTTAAACATCAAACAACAATGTGCTCATTTAGACTGTTTGAATCCATGATTTTTAGTTTTTTTATGGCTACAATGTGCATACATTTGCTTTTGAAAGAAACATTTCTTCTTTCTTTTTGTTTTCCAAATGATTACTTGATAGCTTTTCCTTTGCCCTGCTAATGTTTAGAAAAATCTTTCAAAAGACAACATTCTTTCAGACATTCTCAAGATGGGATTTAGTGCTAAATCATACCTCTAATTTTCTAGTTTTGGAGTTTTTTTGACTAAGAGATACTGAATCTGACTGGAATGGAATTAACTTTCTTCACAGCAGACCATACCACACTATGTTTTGGGTTTGGGACCAAAACAGTGTTGGTAGCACATCTTTTTGGTCTGTTTGGGTCAGCTGTCCTGGCCATGCTCCCTGCTGGCTCCTTGTGCCCCTCCTCACTGGCAGAACTGAAGAAGCCTGGGACTGAAGGTAAGCACTCAGTGGGTTGCCAACGTGATTTTCATATTAAATCCAAAACACAGCCCTGTTCATGATACCAGTAAGAAAATTAACTCTATCTCAGCTGAACCCAGAACAGATAAACACCACACAGCCTCTCACTCACTCCCTCCAGGGCTGAGATAAACATAGTTTAATATGGCATAAAAAGAAGAGGAAATAATAACGATGATAAAAGAACAAACGAAACAAGAGATGCACAATGCAACTGCTCACCACTCACTGACCAAAGCCCAGCCAGTCCCCACCAGTGTGGCACCACCCCTGGGCCACCTCCCCCCTGTTCCACTGTTCAGAATGATGTCATATGGTATGGAGTATCCTTTTGTCCAGTTTGGGGCAGCTGTCTTGGCTGCATTCCCTCCCAGCTTCTTGTGCACTCTGAGTCAACAGGCTAGCAGGGCAGTATGAAAAGCTGAAAAGTCCTTGACTTAGAGCAAGCACTGCTCAGCAAAAACTAAAACATGTTATCAACATTGTTTTCACCCTGAATGCAAAACACAGCATTGTACCAGTTACTAGAAAGAAAATTAACTGTATTCCAGCCAAAACTAGGAAATAGTCCAAACTGGACAAAGGGATATTCCATGCCACATAATGTCATTCTCTAAAAAAAATAGTAATAGTGGGGAAGGGTACAGAGGGAAGGTGAAAGAAGAGGGAGATGGGTCCTTCTTACAAGGTAGCACTTGCTCAGACACTTACTGGGCATCAGTCTGCTTCAAGGTGGTGAAGCAGAAGTGTCTTTGCAACACTTCTCCCTGCTTTCCTCCCCTTTCAACACTGTCTTTATCTCCATTCACAGGTTTTGCCACTTCAGTTCTTCTTGTTAATGCTCACCTCCTCTACTTGTGACAGGGGAGTGAGGAGTGGGTGAGGGACTGTTCAAGAGCTTAGCTGCCAGCCAGGGTCAACCCACCACAGGTGAGAACAGAGGATGCAGATTTATTTTTAGATTTGCATTAAGCTAACTAAATTGACACCCAATATCTCCATCTCTGTCAAGCCTCTTCCACATTGTGATGCTCACTGAAACACAAGACTAAGAAGCTGTTACAGTAATACTCACCTCTGGTAAGAGGGAAGGGTCATTTTGAAGCAGAAGCTGGCAAAGTTCATCATGGTTTAAATTCTCAAGTCCATATTGCTTTAGAACACGGAGATTGTGGTCTGAGTGGAAGCTGTGAACAAACCTGCATCCCTTCCTAGAACTCAAGAAACCCAAGATCAAAATGACTGGCATTACTTTGACACCCCATGGGCATTACACTGAACAGCTGGAAAAGCACACCAAATTAGCTAGGCTCAGAAGAATCCACATTGCTCATCTATAAAGCCATTATGTGATTTGCAAAGCAGACTACATAATTACTCTGAGCATAATTGCCACGCTACTTCTGATTCAGTCATTATAGCCTCAGTGCACTCTGACAATATCCGCATTTTTGACCTGCAGCTCACCACCACAAAATCAACAAAGCTCCAGAGCATCACCCCCTCTCAGCCGATGAGTGCATCCACCAGGGTCCCGCAGCACAGGGACCTGAGGGGACACAGCTTTAGCTCATTGCCCAGGGTCCCGCAGCTCAGGGACCTGAGGGGACACAGCTTTAGCTCATTGCCCAGGGTCCCACAGCACAGGGACCTGAGGGGACACAGCTCTAGCTCATTGCCCAGGGTCCCGCAGCTCAGGGACGTGCAGGGACACAGCTCTAACACACTGCCCAGGGTCCCACAGCTCAGGGACATGCCACAAAGTTCATCGTGGTTTAAATTCTGCAGCACAGGGACGTGCGGGGACAATCAGCTCTAGCACACTGCCCAGGGTCCCGCAGCACAGGGACATGAGGGGACACTCAGCTCTCCCCTGGCACGGCGCTGCCCACGGGCAGGAAAGCCCCAGGGTGATGAGCTGGGGAGGAAGTGCTGCGACCCAAAGCTGTGAAACCACCGCCTGCGTCTGCCTCCTTTGCAACAACGCACACACAAATAAATAAAAACGGACGAGCAGTGAGCATTTCCGAGGCGGAAAGGCCTTTACTGAGAGCTCCTTCCCCTGAAGGGGCACACCGAGCCCCCCGCGATGGCGGCCGCCCCCCGCCCCTCACCTGGCCAGCTGGTTGCGGCAGAAGCCCTTCAGGTGGTACTTGCAGATGTGCAGCTGCCCGCACTGCCCC
>NW_005054326.1:4824224-4942893 GCF_000277835.1 Geospiza fortis | reverse complement strand
CGCGGGCCCGCCGCGGCCCGGAGTCTGCTCTGCCCCGCCGGGAGTGGCTTGCTCTGGGTGACCCGGCGGCGGTGCCGGGGCACGGACTTCGCCTCCCTCTCTGGCTGACTTTTAGGATGTATTGACCGTTTTCAATCACATGTCACCAAAAAGGGATGGCAGCTGTGAGATCACACATTTCCTGTAGGAAAAAGCAGGCGCAGGGATGAATGGAGCATCAGCCAGGTGAATGAAGCTTCACCGCCTTAAGTTACTGGGAGAGTGCTGCTGTCTGAATTCTGCCATCAAAAACATCTCAGTTTATGGTTTCTGACCTGTGCCACTTTTCTGACCATACATCCTGAAGGCTGCTCTCGCACTCCTTTCGTTTCAATATCTAAATTAAAAGCTCGGTCATGGTCACGCATCTGGACGCACAGCTGCCCTGCTTGCAGTGCCCACGGTGGTACACCACTGCTTCTGCCTGCACAGCAGCCATGGCACCAGTGTGGCCCAGCAGTGTCCTCACCCTCTAGGAACTCACAAACTCTTCAGAAGGGTGCCCATCTTTTAATTAAGTGCCTTTGTCTGGGACATTTTGGCACCCCTGGTCCTGCATCACAGTCGCTCAGAAGCATGCTTTAAATGGTGGCAGAGCAATGATGCAAAGTGCCATCATTTCAGTCAGACTAGCAGTGGAAGGCATGGGGACTCTCACGGATGGTGGTTCTCTTTGAACAAAAGTCCTGCCTCCTTCCTAATTTTGCCAGTCCTGTTCTGTTGCGCCTTTCCCCTTGTCTCGTCTTACTTCCTGCTTGCCCTGTGAGATCGGGAAGGAAATGACAAAAAGTAGAATCTAGACAAGCACACTGAACAGAAAAACAGCTCTACTCAGAGTACAGGTACAGGTTCCTAGAGATCTATCTGTAGCTTACCTGTGACAGGCCATCAGCAAATTTTTATGTGAAAAATGTGTATTTTATGAATGGCTTTTCTCAAATATTAAAATGAATATTATATGTGTTATGTTAGAAAGTTATGTGATACTAATTTTCTTAAGTAGTGTGTTAAATGCAGTTTTACATTATAACATAGTGTCAAAATAGAAACTATGCTATGTAAGATACTTTTTTTAAAGAGAGGACTTGCACTGAGATAGCAGCCACAGGACATCTAATTTTTCAGAGGAAAAGAATTTATTGCTCTCTTGTCAGAAGAAACGAACTTCTTTCCGCCTCGCTCAGCCCTGAAGATGCTGTTAGGATTCAGAGGAAGAAGTTGACACTGACCAGAGAGAATCCTTTGTTTGAATGGAATTTATGCATCATATATGAGATGTATGAATATGCAACAAGCTATTGCTTTTAAGGGTTTTTCTGACCCAAAATCCAACCTATCAAACCAGCTCCAAACTTTTTACATCTTAAAGATCTGTCCCAACATCACTGTGCTGTCCAGGTAGCTGTTTCAACTGTATCTCCCTTTCACACTTTCTTTCCTCATGCATCTGAAAAACCCCATTCATTTGGCAGAAATATGGTAATTTTTTAATGATGAAATTGGTATGAATGACTACACCAATGTCAACATTATATAGAGAGAAAGAAGAGCAGGGTTGGAGGGCTGTTTTCAGGTAGCTTTACAGCAAATTCATTCCAAAATATTGATGAGTGTATTACAGGGAAGTTCACATGGCTATTCCTGCTTTGCAGGAACTCCTGAGTGAGTTTTTTGAGGCTCTATCATTCTGTCTCTTTCTCATGGAGAACAAAAGTAGAAGTATGAAAACAAACAATGGTTGATGCAGAGAGAAGGTTTGCAGAGATACCTTTGAATTACAGCACCTTCCCATGCCTGAATTCGTGCCCAAAATAAATCATAGCTTATTCTTTCTCACACAAGTTTCTTGCAGTTTGTTTTGTGGCATGTTCCTCAGGAAGAATAAAAGTACCCCTTTGATTTGATAGAACTTCCCCACCTGTGAATTATATATAAGCAAAATTGTACTTTCTTCTTCAGAAGAAGAATTATCAGCTAACAAAAAAGTCAATTTTCATTTGTAAAATTAAGTGCCATTAGACATGAAAGGCACCTAGGGCAAGTGGCTCCTCTTCACCTCTCAAATACTGTAAATTAAAGGTAAGGCTGTGTTCTTAAATGTCATTGTAGCATAATTGCATATGAGCTGTTCTGCCTATAGGTAATGACTCTTGTGCACATTGGTCCTGAAATAAGCTCCCTCTAAGTAGTTCCTAAAGCTCCTGAACAGCTGCTGAACTCAGAGCATTTGGGGTTTTAATAACTGTGGGACTTCAGGTACTGCAATTTCAGTAAGCCAGATTTGTTAAAATCTGATGTATTGTGCTATGAAAACTTTACTTTAGAAATTAGCAGATGTCAGTCATTAGACTAATATCTTTATTTTTAGGAACAGTTTATGGATAATTGTGTCAATTTGAACTGTGGCATCATTTCTTAATCTTATTTACATCAATATTCAAAATGTAGTAATTTTATGATATTCCTGTGAATTTTCATATGCATCTTTAAAACATCCACTGTTGTTATGGTGCATGGCCCCTCTACTTCCCACCCCATCCACGTGTTTCAGTCTTTTCCCAGCTAGTATGGTGAAACTTCTAGCTTTACATTGTCTGTCATGGGAGATGATGTAAGGAAAATTGGCAGAAGAGGACAGAATATCTTCTTGACATGTTTGCTTGCAGGTGTTTTTGGTTGCCCGTCAACCTACATTTAAACACTACAACCTATATTTAAACATTTAATTGAGTTAGTTGTTGTCCCAGTGCTGGTCTGACAACATGGTTAAACACAGCTAAACTTTCCATTCTTTTCTCTGCAACTGGTTGGTTTATAATGGTTTGTATTTGCTATTTATGAAACACATATAATTTTTATATGCTCTTTTTCTGGGTTAAGTATAGGTGTCCCATCCATCTTGGTCAAAATTGGTAGAATTTTATCCCAAGGAGTTGGTATGTTGGGATTCCACGTTTAATTTGTTCTTTGCTCAGAATTGTTTTGAGTGTTTTATCTGAGGACCACGCAGTCCAGGCTTGTACAGTTGGAATCAGTCCCATCAACCTATTGTTCCTGTGTGCTTCTCTAATTTCTTCACTTACAGCCAGTGTTTCTGAAATCTGTACTAATTGACAGCATATGGAGCTTACAGTTAGGATCCCAAGAGTCTCCCAGTGACATGCTAACCTAAAAATCAACCATCCAACAGGTAACACATGCACCCACAACTTGAAAGCAAGAAACGGGAAACTCGGTTCTGTTGCAGTATGTGAATAGCACCAGACTGTGGGGCTGTTGGCTGTCCCAGGGATCTTGCAGCCTCTGCAAAGAGCAGGATAAATCCTCAGTTTTTGCTCTTGCCTCAGGATACAAATGTAGACGTGTATTTTCACATGCAAACAGTATAGTCTGGGCAGGATCTAGGATGAATTGTCTTTTTTTTAAGAATAAACTAGCCTAATATAACATGCAAAAAAATTGTATTGTGTATAGTTTGGTTCATTACATAAATAAGTTTCAAAAGGTCTTGGTTGTGAAAAAAATTGGGGCTGAAAATTTACAGTATAGTTAATGATGCTGCTATTTGTCACTGGCACACTTCTAGTCTTATTTTGTTGAACATTTTGTTTCTTGGTGCCAGTGTAAATGTCTGTTTATTGTGTAGGCATTATGCTTTTGTTCTTTTTCATACCCTCAAAAAGGTAATGTATTCACACACACCCATAATCTTGTACACTGGCTTTCTCAACCTTTCAGAAACCCCCCAAGAAGCTCCTTTAAAACTGTAGTGATCCTCAAATGAGCAGTAAATTGGCCAAAGTCAGAAGCCAATTGCTGCTGTCACAGGAGTTTTTCCTGCATTTACCACTGCGTTATCCACTGTCTATATTATCTACAGTTTTAACATACTGAATCCCAGTTGTGTCTGTTAATTCTTCCTTTAAGAATTCCACTTTCAGATGGGAGTGACCTCTGTGTTGACAGATAGTGAACAGCAATTCTATTTTCTTTAATGTAGGAGTTGCCACCAAACCATTTATCTTTGTATGACAATTATTTGCTTATCATGCATGCAGACCTAATAGTTCAAAACTCATCCCTTTTTCAAAGTTTCTGGTGAGTAAAAAAGTAACTTGTCAGGGACCAGGGCAGTTACTGAATCCTGTCTCATTTCAACAATACAGAAGTTGCCCTCATCATGTGGTGTTTCATCCTGTGCTGGACAAAATATGAAATTCCATTGGTAAGGACTTTATCTAGGAAGAGATATGTTCATGACATCAGGCAATACTTATGAATGAAAATGCTATGTCTGCACATAGTAGCTCAAAAAACCCTTGCTATGTTATGGCTACATGGTTGTTATTTTTATAAGGTCAAACTGATGGGGAACACAAGACTGAAGGAATCCTCAATTCTAGCCACTCATAATCACAAGCAGCTAAGTTTTCAGATATCTGTTTCAGAAACATCCACAGTATAATCCACAGGCACCCTGAGCCTCAGGAAGCTCTTCAGGGCTTTGTAACAAGTGTGAGACCTGGAGTGTCTGAGCACACCAAGGAAAAAGCAGGATCTTTGTCAACATAGGAGAAGATAGACAATAGATTTCAAAAGGAGAGGGTGTGTTTCTCAGACATTCTGCCCAAAGCCTTTGAAGATGGCAGTCAGCTGCAAATGGGAAAGGAAATGTTGGGAAAAAAACCCCTTTAAATTGCTTTTGCCAGAAATCAGAAACTTCCAGCTTTATTTTCCAGCTGCTAGTCCCTACTTTTCATTGAAACTTCCTTGTTGCAGTGAAAAAAACTCTCCAAGGTTCTCTTGTGACTTTTTCTTTTATGAGTTCATTTTATTCTCTCTATGTTCATCAGGTAAATTCATAAGTGTTTGTGCACTGACACATCACCCAGGATGTCACAGGGTGTTGATTTGGAGATCAGCAGCAGCTACTTGTGGTGGCAGGGGATAAACAGGAGGCACAAAGGATTTCATCAAAAGCAAGCAACAATCAGGTGGTTTGAAAAGCTTCTTGCAACAGTGCACTGGATGTGTAACGAATGTGTTCATATTGTCTTAAATATCTGCCTAAGATTCACAATTCAAACAGAGGATTGGTAAAGGGAGACCTCTCTTGCACATTATACTTAAGAGTGTATAGTTTAACTGGAAGTGTAGTAGTGAATTGGGAGTGTATTCAGAGATATTCATCAGATAAAGGGCATTCTACACAAGAGTACTTCCAGTAGGACCAAAGCCAGTATGATCTGTGACACACAGTTCATTGCTGGTGTAGAAAAAAGCATCATTTCAGAGAAGTCTGCTGCATTTTTGGTCCTTTTTCTTGAATGATGACACATGAGAGAAGTTTTTTTTTTTTTTTCCTGGGTACCCATTCCAGCTAGAAAGATAGTCTGGCTAATATGAATTATCTGTGGTTGATCTGTGCAAGGCAAGTGTTCTACATGGACAAAGAGCAAGCATGGCTATCAGCTGAATTGCTTTTAGCCCTTTTTTAACCCTCTTGCCACACAAGTGCAATCTACCAATGTAGTACCTTATAATTTCTGTGTAAACATACATTCAGTGTATTTTTGGTGTAACACCTCTGAAAGACTCTTAAAATAAAAGTAATAAGTCTGCTGAAATGTAGCATGTATAGCTTTTGTTCTGCAAGAATTGTGCTACTGTATGTTAGCAAGTTTCAAGCTCTATTAAAAAAAGAGGAACTGATTTGCAATAAGCATTATATTGAGTCATATAAGTCTTCTAAAAGTAGATTTATGATTTACAATTTCCTAGCATTCTCATGGGAATTCCATGCTTGCAACAGTGATTATTTTAATCAAAGCTGATGATGTTTTTTCAGGCTTATATTCCTTTCATTTGGTGCCTTTCAGTTTCCAAGTTATTACTGGTCTGTGTAATTTTCTCGAGCAATTTTTTTTTCATCAGTCTTTGTGTTCTGAGATAGCAAAAGAAAGAACTCTGACAGGCCACTTGTGGGATTTATTATCACTGATGCCTAATATTTAACTGTAGGTAAATAGTAATGAGTAAGAGACAGTCTGGTTACTCTGAAATGATAACAGAGAGGGAAATACAGGCATCTGGGTTTTCTGCTTTTAATTTTGCTTATTAAAAGAATAAAACTTTATTTCTCTCTTTCCTCATCAGTGTATAAAATTATTGCTTGATCTTGCACTACACATATCAAGATTTTTATGTCATGTTTGTGTTAGAAGGCACGGGGCTGCTGAAAATGAATGCAAACATGAAATATAGAGAGCAGATGTACCAACACTCTGGCTTCTTAGCCACAGGCATCTTTCAAGCTCCAACTGCATCCCATAACCAGCTGGAGTTTCCATAAAGCAAGATCAGCCCAGACCATTTCACAAATGGAACACTAGCAATGTATTTGTTGTGTCTGAACTCCAAACTTTCCCAGAGATTCCCCTTCCTACAGCTTTCTGGATTATGCTGTATGGGGTTTTTTTGCTTCTAATTATTCTGAGATTTTGTTGTATTAGTCATTTTTAGAGATGAATATTGAATATCTAAGAACTGAGGGAAAGGAATTTTTAGCTCATTGCAATTTTTAAGTGTTGTTTTATATGAGTACATCGATCAGAGTCAAGAGTCTTCAAAATATTTTGGGGAAAAATATTGCTGCTTTTAAAGCACTTCTGGTGAAGCCCCTGATTTTATTTTTTTTAAAGGAAGATGAAACTATATTCTAGAATAACAAACTAGTAAAAATCCCCAGTCCTTCTGTCTTTGCACACATGAAATCTTCTTGAAGAGGATATTAAGATTGCAAATAAAGTAATAAAAAAGTTAATTATAATAAAAGTTAATTACAACATGACCAAACTAAGTTGACTGGTACAGCTTTAATTTGTGGCACTATTATGACATGATAACCAGCAGTTTCTGCTACAAGATTCTTTCATTCAGTACATAAATAGGCAGTGCTCTGTTAAAGGCTAATCATCCTGTGGGATTTCAATCCTGACTGCATCCCCAAGCCTTATCCACTACATAGTCAGATACTTCTTTCAAGAGAGAATTGTTAACCTCTTTATAGATTTTTTTTATACTTCCTCCATTACAACCTGTGAATGCTACATAAGGACTAAGACATTTATAAGTGCATTGTGATGTGAAAACAATTTTTATCCCTGCTTTACAGGGATGATGGCACAATGAGATTAAATTGAAAAATCCCCACTGATTTTGTGTATTTGACCTTGTTATACCCAAGAACTCCTGTTTTGGAGAGTTCAGCATTTGTGGGCAGTTTGTGGGGTCAGGCCAGCACTCTGTGACTGCACTTGCAGCTGGTCCTGCTCAGCATTTCTGCAAATCTGATGGTGGGGTCTCGAGTCAGAAGTCCCAAAAATGAGGAACATACAGTAAGTGACCACCTGTGAAAGTTTGCTCAAAGGGACTTGCCTCTCATCATTTGGGAACTCAGTGGTGGAAGCAGGCTCAGAACCCAAACCCACTTCTCCAGGGTAGCATTCAGCTGCTCTGACTTTGAGAGCATCCTCTCCCTTCCTTGTTCACCAGACAGTTTATAGCTTCTGCAACAGATGCAGCAGGGTTTCTGCATGTGATATTCTCATTTACTTAGCAGGACCACTCTCTATTACTGCAAAATTTATGCCATGCACATGAAAACATAGGGACCTTCAAAGGAAAATGTTAAAATATACATTCATGGAGGAGGAAAGAGAGATGATTATGTTTTGATTTGATATTTTCTGCTTTTGGATTACTCCCATATTCTCCTTGAAAAGGATCCCTCATGGCCCACTTTCAGATGCCTTAGTTAACAAAAATAACATTTGGAAGAAGCCTAGCATAAAAAAAATCCCTTCAGTCTGCCACCTGCATCTCCACCATTAGAGTTAACTGGTAGGTGATGGCAATAGCGGTTGTTGTCCTCTTGCTTCACTGAAGAATTTCACCAATATTTGTGCAGCAGGGAAGCATTCCAAGTCCAGGTGAAATCTTGGCCTTCACTGCAGTCTTGGGAGATTGGGAGTGGAAAGATGGCATTAGTCCTTCCCCCTCCATTTACTCCTTTCTTCCCTTATCTTTCAAAATTCACTCTTCCCTTTCCACTGTATTTTGCTTCTATTCTTCTTGCCCCCCTCAATCCAAGATATATTGGTCCAAGCTTTTTATCCCCAATCCTACACTCTTCAGCCAGGCCTCACAAACTTAGTGCAGATTCTTATATGAATCTCAGCCTTTCTTTTTATCTTCTTGTCAAACAGGTTCCAATCCTCTCTTCTCAAATCCTGGTTAAATCTCCTTCTGGCACCTTTCCCCACAATTCCACTGAACACACTGGAGTTCAGAGCCAGTGTCTGAACTATGCTAATTCCCAGCATCTCCTTCTCTCATTATCAGTCACAGTTCCCTTCCTAGTGTCCTACACAGCAATCCCTGGTACTATTCTGGCACTGCTTCCTCCTAAATTTATCCCTTCTTGTGCCTGTGTTCCAGTCAGGCTCATCCTGTGAAGTTTCAGTGCTGTCCAGATGTCAGTGGAAGATAAAGTTGATCTGAAAGAGCAGGAAAAAAACAGTTCTTGAACTGTGAGTGTTTCTTTAACAGGACTGTGGCTGTGGCACTTCCTTCATCCAAGCAGCAGCATAAATAGAGAGTCCTAAAAAAGATGTTTTTCAGGACAAGGCCATTCTGCCTCCCATGCATTTAACACTGAACAAATGTTCAATGTAAGACACACAGTGGCATAAAAATATAACACCTACTCCATTATTTCTTTCATTATTTGCACTTACAGACCTTTTTCAACATATATTTAGAATGAACCTTATCCCCCAAGTTGTTATAAATCCCTGATGAGAGATGGAGTAAAGTTTGACCTCTTAGGGTGTACATGTGAAATATGTAATGCTGCTGTTGCACTTGATTTAACTGAGAAGTATTCTCTGAATACTGAAAGTTGTTCAATACGTATTTTTCACAGATAATGCTAAAAGCTTGGCTTAAAATTAGATAAATATGGCAGATGAAAAATATAATTTGATTTGAAGATTGATGTGGCATGTTTGTCATTCTCCTGTGAGGTATTGTGTTAACAATGTAACTTGAAGGCTGCATTCTCTGGAATCCTATTTATATTTCTTTCTGGAAGGTGTCTGGCATCTTTTTGGGGAGCTACAATGCAAAGCATTACCTCTTACTCCATTTATCAGGACCTCAATTTGTCCAGGCAACTTGTCCAAAACCTGCTCAGTTTTAGGTTAAAATATACTTCTGATTAGGTGTGAATTTAAGATTATAGCTGAATTTTTTCTAGAACTGGGTCCCTTGCTCTAAAAATCTTTGAAGTGATCTTTAAAAAAGTCTCATAAATCAAAACCTCTCCTGCCTTTATTGAAGATTTTTATGTATGACTGAATGATGCACTTGGCTGCCCAACAGGTTAATAACAAGTCAGGAGCCTTAGCTTATCAAGGATTCCTTGTCTTGATTTTAAAATTATTTTAAATGTTCTTTTGTATCTACCTTTAGCAGACGCATCCCATAAAACATTAGTGAGCTAAATTCACTGAGATCACAGAGATGTGTTTTGGGGGAATTCCATGGAGGACATTTTCAGGATATACCTGAGGCAAGTTATGGTGCAACTGCCAGGCCTCTTGCTTTTTTTGTGGAATTCAATGATAATTCAAAATGCAGGCACCTGAAAGGGAAATGGAAAAGAGTGTGAAGCCATTGCTAAATGACAGTTTCATTTGAAATTTAAAATTAAAAACCACTCAGCTTTCGAAAATCCTCTTTCAAAAAAGGTTCCAGACCAGGAAGCTGTTTTACTGACATGTCTCCTACCTTACCATCAAGATACAGGATTTCTTTAACATTAGTTTGTAAAAATCCCCAAAGTCTAAGTACTTCTTCAGCTCTTTCCTGGTAATATAGGAAGCATTATTTGCTAGTCATAGCACTTTATGCCCACATCACTGTTTGCCTCATCAAAGCATAAACCCCCATTATTTGGCACAGCTGTTTTTCAGTCACCTTCAGAGTTTAGTAGTGACAGGAATTCTATTTCTAAAGAATTTCCTTTACTGCTCTGCAGTTCCTTAAGGGGTATTTTTAAAACCTAGAATTCTGGTAGAAATCCAACGTTATTCTGCCCCTTCAAAGACAGAATGTGCTGAAGTTTTGTTTTGTTTTGTTTTTTGTTATATGATAATTATAAAACCAAAACCGGCTATTAATACCTTTTGTATTCTAACTACTTTGACTCAAGAGCATTTGATATATTTTTACATTCCCAAGTGAACTTTGTCAACTGGTTACCTCTCACAACTATTTATTACCATCTTCCTCACAACTTTACACCTTCCTTCATTTTAGATTACCTGCTTTCAAGGCTTGGCTAATATTTTTCATCTCATCACTGTGTAAGAAGTATCTGCCCATCTCTCTGATGGGAGTAAATGTAGATGTCTGTCCCTGAAAATGAAGATTCTGTCAGAGGTCCAAAGAGCTCTGCTTTTGGTGGTTGCATGCTTAAATCTTTTCTTAACTTTGTGGTACCAGTCATGTAGTATGGTAGTAACTTCCATGGAGGTGATGTCAAAATGTGATTCCACACTTTCCTTTAAGAGAAAAATAGGAGCATATTTGCTTTGCAATGTATCTGCCTGGGAAAGGCAGCTGACCTTCTTGTTGCATGTGGCAGAATTTGGTCCAGCCTGCCAGGGTACCCCGTTTATAATTATTTAATAAAAAAGTACCTGCAGCGGGAATAGCTGTAGAAAAACTCCTATGTAATATTTCATGTTTTGGTTGAAGGCACAAATTATTTTCTCTTTTTAATTTTGAGGAGGTTAATGCCAGTATACAGTTGGTTTTTCCCATTCTTGGTCATCTGATGAAATCATGCATTTTCTATGATTAACATTTCTCACTCTTTCTAAGTGTTAATTTATTTCTTTTGTACTCATACAATTTCTGCCTATTTTTAAGTTATAAATGAATAAACACACTTTATAGGCCTTATGCTATAATCCTGTAGATTGTTGCATTTCATTTCAGGTGAAGGTCAGCTTGTATTCTTATAGTAAAAACAGCATGTTGTATTCTTTTAATGAATAATGTCAGTATTTTCATTAATAGTGACTTGTTATTTTTATCCTCAGTGAACTTGGGGATCTCAGGCTGGCCTGTTGATTTACTTCTACCCCTTTTTCTTATGGGCATATTCCTCCATTGCCGGTAATTTCTAGAGGATTTAAATATAATTTAGGGCCTGCTTAATGATGAAAATTGATATTTTTTCCTGTCCAACAGCTACAGATGCAGAGCTTTAATAGATGCTTACATGCTCTGTCTGCCTGAACCTGGGATGATGTATCTTGTCTTAAAAATGTTAGAACTCTGTTGCATTTATTCTATTTGCTTCTATATGTCTGCTACAGGTCTTTAATTCTAAATGGTTGCAGATGCTACAGCAGTTATTATATGTCTCTCTCTCCAGCTTTCCCAGAAGCAGACACAATTGCTTCCCTCCATTCTTTGTAGCTGAAAAGGTTCTGTCACCTAGACTTAACATTTTTCAACTCTCAGCTTTATGGTTTAGGGGGAATGGAATTGAAATGGAGTGTTGAATTAATCCTGTGGGATCTAAGTGCCTCTCAAATCTGAAAGTATGTTTCTTCCACATATAGCTCAGTTACTTGGAAAACTGTTAGTTTCTATTTGGCTTCCCCAGTTTCATTATTAAGTGTTATTTAAATACTGTGTTCTTCTTTCTATCTGCTTTTTTTTTTCAGGGAAAGGGTTTCACTTTTATCCTTTACCAGGCTCACCTTCTAATCATCAAGTAATAGAATGGTTTAGGCTGCAAGGATCTAGAGCAGAACTCCTCCCATTATTCATTGCTAGTTTTATGAAATGCTGAAATATTATTCCCACCTTGCTCTGATAGTTTTCTGCTGAAGTATTATTGTGTTTTATTTATCCCGCTATTTGACAGCATTCACTATACCTGTAAATGAATCAAAATTATTTGTTTCTATTTCACTTCAGAGTCTTCTTTTAGTTAGGGCTGGTTCTTGTTTTTTTTCCACAATGCACTTTTTGTTATTAGTTCCTTTTGTTTCTGTTGTGGTTTCTGGTTTTCTATTTCAACGGAGTTTCCCATCAGAAATTCACTTCCTTTGGTTAGATGAAGCCAAAGAAGAAGCTCCCTGAGAAGCCTTGCTGACATGAGCATTTGGACCAATATACTGGCTCCAGTTGTAAGATGGGGGCTTTAGATGTGGTTTTTCCATTGAAAAGCTGATCTGCCCACTCATGCAACTTCAGCTTCCACGCTGATCTTCTCTTTTTAATCCCTGGAAGCCCTTTAGATGTGGTTTTTCCACTGAAAAACTGATCTTCCCACTCATGCAACTTCAGTTTCCATGCTGATTTTCTCTTTTTAAGCCCTGGAAGAGGTAATTCCATGCTTAGACCTAACCTCTGCAATAATTTATCCCAATTCATGACTGTAATTATTCAATGGTTCTTAGTGAAATCTATTACAGACCTTATGTTAGCCAAATAAATAAATCTTAAGGTTGGATCATAATTTACAATCCACATTGAGTTGGCCTCCAATGGGATATGCAAATGTTTCATATTTAGTGGTAAGGAAGTGAGTCTGATGGAGACAATCTCTCATTTCAGGCTTAAAATTCAATTTGTAAAACATTTTCAATATCTTGTCTATTTTAAGGTAAAAAGCTTCATACAGGAGATGAACTTGGAGATAATGGTTTGGTAAGGCTCTTTCAAAAAATGAGGCGCAGTAAATAACTATATAAAGAGCTCTTATGAGAATTAAAATGTCAAAATGACATTCTTTTGGTAACCCACTGCAATGCTTTATAAGGTAGACTAAAATTTAAAAGAAATCGGGAATTCAGGGAAGTATGTGCAACATTAAGGCTGGCACAGCATGTTTCCCTTTACTGTAGTGAAAATAACAGTGCTGTCAACCTCTGTTTGCCGAAATCATCGCTGATCCTTTGCCTTTGGTGGCTCTATACCAATTTCCACCAGCTAAGGAAACAATACTATAACTCCACCAATTACAATAAAAGTCTATGTTTTGCATTGTAGAGAGTTTCTCATTTGTAGAATTATTTGTAAGGCAAATGAGGCCTTGAAATTTGAAATTATGATATATCCTCATCTTTTGGTACTTGAAATAATAAAAAACTGTGGTTTTTAATGTATAGACTAAACTTTTCCAACACAAATAGGAGACTTTGAAAATCAGTTTCATAATATGATTTACTAATATGATATGACACCACAATTGGTTTTTTTGTTTGTTTTTATGTTTCCCTTTCCTTTTATTTGGGGTATTTTTGTTTGTGTTCTATTTTAAATTATCTGACCAAAATCATGGTAAATAATAGTACTGAGGCTAGTAAAAAGCTGCATTTATTTCCTTTTTTGTCTTTGTTTGGCGATTTTATTTTGGTTGTTTTGTTGTTTGTTTGTTTTTGTTTTTTTAATGAGCATTTTCTTCATATTTCTGGGCTAGGAATTTGAATTCAGGGATTTTCTGAGCCCACTAATTTGAATTCAGACTGCAGACTCATTCACTGTGAGATATTCATGCCTAGATTAGCATTGCACACTACATGTAAAAGAAGGGGCATCTCCTGCATTGAGCAAAGGCTTCATCCTTGCTGCAAGAAACTTTCCAGTTTCTTCTGAGCCTTGAATGGAACGTAAGATTTTGAAGTTCATTGGTCAGCATGGTTAGACTCAGGAGGTGAGCACAGGCATGTGATCCCTCAACTTTTCCACTTTCAGGGAGACAATATCTGTGGTGGTGTAATTATTGTGAATCTACACCCACAAGGATTCAAAGCAAAGGTTATTACAGAGCTGCTTGGCCAGAAGAGTAGTGGCAAAGGCAACTGACAAGGACAAGAACAAGTATGGAAACACAGAAAATCTCAGAGAATGCTGTCACATTCAGGATATTTTTTTAATGGTGTGCCCTCTATTTTGAGGGGTCTATTTGGGCAGTTACAAACTGCCTGATGTTCAAAAAACTTCAAGAAATCTACAAATGCTGGGTGAGAAAACTTGCCATTTCAAGTTCTAAATTCCTTTAGGAAGGGCAAGACTTCTTTTTATTCTGTATTTGAACAATGTCTCATGCAAGAATCTTTTTTGCTTTGTCAAACTCTGACAAGTGCTGTAATACACTATTTCTGGGCTTTATTCAGATGTGAAAATGCTTCTACTGTACTGTCACTATGAGGTATCCTTTATGCCAAGCAGAGATAGAAGAAAGTTCTGAAACTTAAACAATAATTCTGCTGTTTGAAGTTTATTTTTAAAACACGGAGGAAGGAGAAGAGCTCGATGTTGTGGTTTCTAACAGATACTCAAATTTTTTTATCAGGCACATCAATTGTTTGAGACATTAAGATGTGAAGAGTAAGTTTTCTTTCTCAGATTTTTATCTGGAATCTGTCCTCCCATCCAGAGTTTAAAACTCCCCTACAAGGCAGCATTTGCTCTTGTTCTTATGCTGTGTGTTTGTGCTGTGTATGGCACTCTCCCATTTCTTCTGAAAACAAACCTTTTGCTGACCTGCCTACCTTCTGCTGTAGCCTCTCATATGAAACAAGAACTTTCTGACAGAGCAATTTGATTTGGGAAGATGGATCATTTTAGTGGTGGTAAAACCACCAAAAGAGCTTTCATCTCTTGACCTTCACCCTCCTTTAGTTCACGCAGCCACTCTCACCACTGCTTGTGCACTTTGGGAATTTAACTTAACTTATCGATATAATACATTTTGTTGCTGATTTGGGTATTGGGAAGCAAAGAAGATAAACATTAAAATATTTTTCCTTCCCCTTTCCCAGGCTCAGCTGCACTCCAGATGCATCTCCTCCCCTCTTATCTCCACAGGTTATACTCAGTTCCTTTGGTGAGGCAATGAGTGGCACAGGGGTTTGGGGTCAAGACATTGTGGTTTCCCTCTGCTGCTCCTTGTTTCTCACCCTTTTCTTCCACTGCTGCTTCCTTCTTACTAATTTTCTCTACTCCACTGTGATCATTCTGTGGGCCACAATCTCTTTGGTGTTGTGGCTGCTCAGTTATGGAGCACCTCCAAGTCCTCTGACTTTGCTGTTCCCTCATTCCCTCGTTTCACTCCTTGACACATTCCCTTCTTGTCCCCTCTGGTTGCCAGTTAATTTTCTTTTATAGGCCCAAGTCAGACCAGAGAAGTGATGCAAAATAGAACCTGAAGTTCAAAAAAAGACATACATATATTAATGTATTTCACCAAAAAAAGATATCCTGAAACTTTTTGGTGCAAATTTTGAAAAGGCAGCTTGCATGTGAAACCAGCAGAAATGGTGGCTTCAAACTGCTTTCACTGGGCTTTCATAACAAGGCTAGTTCTTGTCTAGGATCCTGGTTGAGAAAATATACATAAATAATGTAAGAGGTAATTAATATTTTACAGCAGTTTTCTGGCAAATGCCAGGGAAATTCTGCAAAATGTGCCTCTGAAAGACTTGGCTGGAAAGAGCTATGGCACAGACTAGATTTTGTCAGCAATAAGAAGCTCTGAGCTGAAAAACACAGAGTTCTGTTCCTGTAGTATGCAACAGCATGTCTTGGAACTGCTCAGAAAGTGTTTGGCAGATCATCAACTACAGCTTGTCTGAATCTGTACTGAATGCTGCTGTCAATGCTCTAGAGCTGGGCACGGGCTACGGACATCAGCCTTGAAGCAGAACTCTGAAATTCCTTCAAACTTTTATTTCGAGGTCTGGTTTGGTCCACTCCTTACACTGAGCTAACAAGAAGGTTCAGATAAAAGCTCAAAGTGCACTGCAGTCTGTGTGGGACAGATGTGGAATTCTGCCCTAGATTCATCCTACCACGATACCAGTGACAGATTAGTTAGAAGGTGCCATAGACAAAAGGAATCTCTCCCAATGCTTAAATCCCATGCTTTGCACAATAGTTAAACAATTAATTTTATTTATTTCAGTATAAGTCACCCTCTTTTGTGCAGAGTGAAGGGACATGCTAGCAGTTTACTGTACCTATACTCTCAAAAAAATCCCTAGGCAAAACACTTCCCTAAAATCAGCTATTTAATGCAGCCCCTTTGCCAGCCCTTTGCTGTGGGAACTCTGTCTTTCTTTCATTTCCAAAACCAGACAGATTCTTGTTTTGTGTGTGGAACTGAATTTCTAGGTAAGTGTCCAGGTTGGTTTTTTTTTTTTTTTTCTAAAGCTTGCTAAAGGTGTGCCTTTTTCTTCTTCAGTATGAATTCATTGGTGCAAGTGGTATGACCATTCAACAGTGCCTTGCCTATACTTGTGCATTTAAGACTTAGCAAAGCATTGAGGTGGCTGTAGATGCTCTGTCAAGGTATCAGTTTGGAGTCTGAGTTAGAAAAAGTCACTTTAAGGAAAGTGAATTACTTAAAATTGTGGGGAAAATATGTGAGGATATTTACAAAGCAGATTCCTGTCTTTAATTTCTGTAGCCCTGTGCCCCAGCAATCTGTGGCCACCACTGCAGCTAAATGATTGACATTGTTCATTCTGGTTTTAGAATAGATTTGGATCAGATGATTCAAATACTTATTGCACTGTATTCAGAGAGAAATATCCCACTGATTTCAGTGAGTTCTAGGATTCCACCATATAGTTGTCAAGATTTAAAAACACTTATGCAAATTTTGACTGTACCCTATAACATACTTACCTGAGGCAAAATTCCCAGCTTAGAACATTCACACTTAGCATTGGATAAAATTCTTCCTCAGTAATATTTGTGTATCCCGTCCCTCCTTTGTATTTTGAAACATCAGACACAATAATCAAGTATTTAATTAGCAAAATATTGATATATTGATTATTATGTTTACAGCTTTGAAATAATAATGTAAATGATAATGGGGGAAAAATCAGCAAGGCAAAAAAAATCTGATTATGGTTTTCTTTAAGAAATATAAATTAAAAAGGAGGTACTAAAGATATGATTCTGAGTAATATTGTTCATGTTAAACTGGCTGAAAATATGTCTATTTAAACTGTTTGTTAAATAATCAAATTTGCCTCTATAACTCACAATTAGTTTGAGTGTTTATGTATGTTCATATATGAACATAGTCATATGCCAATCTATATTAGAAAAAAACTCTAACCTTGTTTCAACTGGCTGTGAAAAAGGGACTTAAAGGGACTTAAGGGGACAAAGGGACTTAAACACATGCATTTAATGTAGGTGAGTATTTTCTTGGGCAAATTAGAAGTTATGTTGACTGAGACTCAACGTCTACAAATGTAGAAAAGATGTGTCTACAAAAACACATATTTTCACTTTATAATGTCTTTAAAAATGTGGTGTGGATAATAATCTAAAAGTTGTAGCATTATTGAAACTTTAAACTTATTTTTAAAAATTTGATTTTTAAAAAATACACAAGTGTCACAAGTACTTAATTTAATTTAAATATCAACTTCTAATAATAAATCCATTTTATCTGCTTTATTTAAAAATATTTTACCAGGTAACCGGAAACAATACTGAGTTGTTTCATTTAGTTATTTGAATTTATGCTCAGAGAATTATTATTTGTTTTGAAACATACAATATTAAAAATATTGATTCTTTTAAACAGGATTCAAGTCTTGATATCTAAATAATGGTAAGTCTACAACACCTATATTCTCTTTCATTATTGAGTGTTTCAAACATGGTGCAGAAGAGTCTGTCAAACTCAAATTTGAGGGTGTCTTTGGCTTTTTACAACAAGGTGTTCTAAAATTATAATGAACAGTTTTCTGAGAAAGCACACTTGGTTTCCTGTAGTGGCATAGTGTAGCATTTTCTCTGCATTACTGCATCAGAAATTATGTGTAATTATTTTTGTCATGTCAATGTTATTGAAAGATAACTCTGGCTTCATAAACGATGTGTTGTAAGTGATACAAACATCTCTGTATCACAGACTATAAAACTCTCCACCAGCAGCAACACCCTTTATGTAAACATCTTTTGCAAATTAAGGAAATGAACCTTGACACATTTGACAGAGTTGAATAATGTTGCCAGTGTGAATTGTCTCACTGACCTCAGAGGAGTGAGAACTTTCTCATAATAGTAAAAGATCGTAGTGATGCCTTGGTGCCTGCCAGAGATCAATTCCAGGAGGATATGTATTCTATAGCATCACTGTATTCATTTAGGATGGGCTGATTGACAAGAACCAGCCTGGTTTTTTTCTGGGTCCTGACAGCAAAATGTTTTTGTAGAGCTTTCCTGACCACGACGTGCTGGGCCAGGCTTTTGAAGATGCTCTAGAAGTGCTGCAGCAGCACTCTGACAGAGAAATGCAGTGTCCACCAGGTAACAAACACCCTCCTTCCATTTCATTTCCCAGCTCCTTTTTCACAGGAAAGCACCTCTTGAAACACACAGGTGGGGGAGTAATTTCCCAGAAGTGGATTCACGGGATGTTTTGTGAGGATGAAAAGGAGGAAAATTATTTGGAGGGTTTTTTAACCCCTCCATGAGTACTGCCCAGTGTGGGGAATATCTTCCAGGTCACAGCACAGGGAAACTGTTGGACTGGCCCCATTTACCTTCCCCCCAGCAGCAGCCCAGGTGCACTGAGCTCACTTTTCCTATAATCAGAGGATATATGACTGTTGTGCAACAGCCTTTTCCCAGTTTTAATGTTCCAACTCCAAAATGCCCTTCTGCTATGCCATGAATCCCAATGCAAAAGAAAAAAAAAAGACCAGCAAGTAAAATTAATTTTATCATTTAATTTTTTTGTGCAGTAATAATAACCTTAAATATTTTAATGCAGGAATGATCGTTTGAGTCTGGATAATTAATAGAAAACTGTTTTTTTTTACTTCAAGAGTTGTATACTTTACAAAACCTACAATGCAAGGAAGCTGTAAATTGTTCCAGTTCTGGCAAGCTTTTTAAGGGCTCAAAAAACCAGCCCAAGGGTGTGATCAGCAGCAGCAGTACAGATTTTGCTGGATAACCTACTGATGTGGAACATCTTGGCTCTGGACACTTTATTACCTAGAAGGCAGCCACAGGATAAATGCTTTTTGACAGGCCCAGCATCATGTCAAATTATTGCTATTGTGGTTTTCTTTTTTCCTTCTTCTCACTTTTTTACTCACGTGGTTTTTGCTCCCTCCTCCTAATTGCCAGGTTATAAAAACTGCCTGGCTGTGATCAACCATCACCACCACCTCCAAGCAAGCCCCAGTTACTGTGCAGCACCATCTGTGGAGGAGCAAGGGTACAGCTGGAGAAACGTGATTGTGAGTGAGCTCACTTCTAATAACAGTCAGACATAGCTGGAAGGCTGATTGCTCATTTGGGATTTCTGATACAAATCATTATGCTAACACTAACAGAAATTTGGTCTGGCCAGGCATGATTCAGATGAAACTGCCTTGGGAAATATTTGCAAAATGTGATTAATAATGTCTTTTCAGGAGTCAGCAGTTTGCTTCTGATGCTCTCCTGTGGTTCATCACATAACATGACAACTAACAAGCAAACCTAATAGAGAATTAGTTATAGGACAAAAGGCTTCTTTGTATTACCTGGGAGCAGGCAGAGAACAACAACTTCCCACACTGATGTGGCTTCTGCCACTGTGAAAAAGAGCCATGACTTTGATTTCTCCAACAGCAGTTTGTTGTAAAAGTTCTAGAAAGACCAGCATTATCTGAGCACAACTTCAGCCATTAGAGTCCATGTACATTCTTAAAAGCACTGGGAGTGTGGTCTCCAGGAGTGATGGAAAATGAATTTTGCAGGGGAGATAATTTCAGGAGAGCAGATACCACAAAAGCCCATTTTCACCCAGCAGATTAACAACAACACAGCATGGGAACTACAGTCTGTAGGGGCTACTGTGAGGTGGCTCCTGTCTTTTCCTAGCTCTGGAAGCTCCTCTGCTCTGGCTCCTGAAGCAGGATTGAAGGTCCAGGGTGATGCAGCTGTGCTGTTTTCCCTCTCAGCTTCTCCTCTGGTGGGCAGCTCTTGTCCCTGGACAAGAATTAGTGCTGCTTGTTACTGGTACATTACACTGAGTGCCTTCATGGCTGAGGAAAGTCTCCCATGGGTGAGGTGATGAGAAGTTGCATTTTGAAGGCTTCAGGCAATTAATTGACACAAGTTTCTTTTTATTCAGAGAATGTACTCTATGAGTAACTTTTTATTTTCTTAATTCTTGAAGAACAGTGCAGCGGATTTTTATGCAGATGAGACTGTCTACCATACACTGCAGAATACTCCAGAAAGTCAAGTGATGCATGCTGCTGCTGGCCAGCCAAAAGCAGGGAAAGGTCTGTAAAAAGATCACATCTCAATGTGTAATTTATGTTACTTTAAAAAACCTCTTAGCAAATCATGCTTTCTCCTTTACCTAATTTTTTTAAAGTTTCAACAGGAAAAAAAAGTGAACATTTACTAGTGACTAGGATACAACTGCTGGTGTTAGATTTCCATCTTCTATATCTTATAAGATTAGAATAAATGATAAATCTATTATTGAGTTATTCCATCATTGGTTAGCACATGGAAAATGAAACCAGAGATATGTTTCACTTCAAATCATTTAGGATGAAGCCTGATACAGAGAAGTAAATCTAGCTATCAATAACATCTTTACCCATTTATACCATATATTTTATTTAATGTGGCCCAACAAGCAGTAATTTTCTTAAAGGTTTTTTACATACATGAATATTTTTCAATGCCAGATTTTATGCCTTTCTTAGTTTACTTTTCAAATCACCTTTCAGCTTTGTCACTTCCAGTCACAAAATAGCATTTTTATGGCTATTTTCCTGCTCCTTCTGGTTGAGTTTACTTGAATTGGTATCTATTTTGCAAAGAATTGGTTGTGTGACATTGTCATTGCAGTACTTCATTTTTTTATTGCATTCATTATTTGGGTTTTTGGCGGGGAGACACTCAGCATCCTTTCTGTGGCTGCTGGATGAGATTTTCACAGCTTCAACTCTGAGCTGTTGTACCTACTTTTGACCATGAGGCCTTTTGAAGTAGCTTCCTGATTTAGCTGGTTTTTTGAAATCCCCTTTTTCTCAGCTTTAACCACATAGTGTCAGTTTTTGGTGTTGTCTCTGCCCATTGATGCTGAACACTGTGGTCTCCGCTGTTTAATAGCTGCTACTACTACTGCTGCTACTACTACTGCTACTATTACTACTACTACTACTACTACTATTGCTACCATAGACTCTTTGGGATGGTGGGAAGAGTAGCCTCTGTTTCTCAGTTTTCTACTTCAGATGTCTGAAATTTGCCATTGCAAATGAAAACCTTTCAAATACAGAAATGTTGCTTTTCCAAGTCTTATCCAGGGTTGCGTTGGGGAATTTTACATGTCAGTATCTGACTTGACCTTCAGTTATTACTGCTCTGTTAAACTTCATTTCCTGTTTGCTATTTCTTGTACACTGTCATCAATCTTCTTTTTCAGAAGACAACCTGCACATATTTGCAGTGTGATTAACTATTCTTATGGGGTCATTCTATATCCTCTTACAGATTTTTTTTTGTGTCCATTGTGATATTCCCGTCAGAAACTGTGATTTGGGGGACTATTTTCACTGTACTAAATTACTTTGGTCCTCCTAGTTTCTTGTTGAGACATAAGAGATCTTCTGTACACTAGCAAGTAGAGTGGCTTTTTAGGAATAGATCTGTAGATAAAATCATCAGCATTTAGGGCCCAAATCCTGTGTTTTAAGTGTTTCACAAAATTTTATTTAGGGCAGTCTTTAGGCTGGTCACAAGTTCTGAAGGGTACACTGATGTAGATATGCTTTTGGAAAGCATCTTTTGAGATAGGTTTCCTCTGAAAAGAGTCCAGTTCAGTCACAACAAAACCATTCCATGATCTGAGCTCATGCTCAGTGGAGTGGAGGCAGTCAAGAGAGGCACTTCAGAATTGAATTGGATGCATTTTGCCTGAGACTATTAGGTGTCTTCAGGACCATTCAGCACTGAAATCTAATGCAGATGCTCTGAAACACCTGGAGGAACCTGCTTGTCTCCAATTACCACGTAAGAAACCTGCAGGCACTCACCTGCTGGCTTGGACTGATGTTTAGGGCCTGAAAAAGAACATCACTGAATTATGCAATGAGACAGAGATCTGTTAACTGACCCCATCTCAAAGTGGTGTGTAGCACTTTGGGGATAACAGCTGGGCTCTGGAAACACAGCTGCATAAACACATAAGAGCAAATTAGCCCTCTCCAACAAAGACATCAGCTAAAGGGGATGTGTCTAGGAATAAAAACTTGGGCAGAAGTGACCACTGAACTAAGAGGCCAAACTGCGCTCTATCAGGTTCTGCTGCAGACATGGCTACACGATTCTTTTCCAGCAGAAATTTAATCCACAGTAGTCCATGGATTTTGCCCTGGTCTTTTTTATTCTACCATCAGTTTGTAGGATAATTCAGGTTGGAGGGGACCTAAGAGGGTCACCTACTAAGAAGTGTCCACTGTGACAAGGCAGTGTCCTTCACAGGTTTCCTTTTAAGCTCCTTAGTAATCTCTTTGTATTTCTAGTAGAATATGTCTTTCTGGCCACAGGCCAATTTCTACTTAGATAATGAAACTTTACTAATTTTTTGGAAAGTACCTCTGATTTCAGGCTCTTCTTCTTCCCAATCTGACTGTTACTTCTCTCCTCTTTCCTTATCACCAGATACAGAGTTACTGTCATCCCTGACAGATGTCTTGCCTTGACCTCAGTGTTCCTTAGCAACTGTCACTTTTCCCCTGTCCCTAGTTTAAAATAGCCACACAAGACAAGACTTTATGAACTTTAGGTGCAGCTGCTTATTTCCACTTTGGTTAAAGTGGAAGATGTTCTTCTGCATAGATTCTCTCTTCTGCAAAATGTTCCTCTTTGTCTGATAATCTTAAATTCTTCCTCCTTACAACAGCTTCTTGATCACCCTTGGCTTTGGGAAGGGAACTAGAAATACTTCATAGAGTAGAATCCACAAGATCTATGTGAAACTAAATAAGCCTCGCTAGGAAACTGAAGTTTGAGAACTGAGCCTGTGGAGAGAAGCACTTAATTAACTGGCAAATATTTCAGTACCAAGCTTGCTTTTTTCTGCATGGGAATGCAAACTTACACTTCTGCAGATTTTTACAATATCACAGGGTACCAGAAGATCTAGTTCCTTCTTGATTACATGAGGTTTCTGGTTAAAAACTAACCTGCTTTTCCTGCTCACCCACTTACCCTGTCTTATATCAGAGACTACCTTGCATCACCAAAACATTCCTGAAACAAACCCAACAAAACCATGCCATCTCAAAATCTCAGAGTTTTAAATAAACAGGGAAACCATTTATTCAAACATTCAGATTGGCTCACCAGAACCTCTTTCCTGCCCTCTCTGAGGATGTAATTTCCTACTGTGATTTCCTTGAGTGTGCATCTGCACAATATGTGTCAGCAGGCTGATGCTTCTGAGACCTACCACACAGTGAAGTCACCAGATATTTGCCAGGATCCCCAGATAAATCTGCTCTTGAAGCTCGAATGACCAAATCCCCTTCTGTCACCACAGATCTGTACACCCTTCAAAGCCAGGGTGTGGTGCTGATAACGTCAAGGTTGTGGATTTGATCCCTGTATTGAGCCATTCACTTAAGAGTTGGACTTGATGATCCTTCTGGGTCCCTTCCCACGATTCTGTGTTGCTCACATCTCCGTGATCCCATTTGCTGTTGCTGGTTTTCCACTGAACAGTTGATAGTGATCTTTTAATTTGGGACAACCTACTAGGTTTATCTGTGCTTTTGCCTGTAAGACCCTTTCCAGGAAAAAGACAAATGCTTGTCTTTTAAAACAAGGGCAAGTGTTGAGCTTGTGAGGGTCCCCAGGACGAGGTGAGAGATGAGGAATCTGACTCCATGTTCTCAGAAGGTTGATTTATTATTTTATGATTTTATATTATATTAAAGAATGCTATACTAAAACTATACTAAAGAAAGAGAAGGATGCATACAGAAGGCTTAACAAGAATGATAATGAAAAACTTGACTGACTCCTCAGAGTCTAACACAGCTGATGGTGATTGGTCATTAAGTAAAAAAAATTCACAAGTTTGGATAAACAATCTCCAGACCACATTCCAGAGCAGCAAACACAGGAGAAGCTGAGGCTTCTCATCTTCCCAGGAGAAGGAATCCTGGCGAAGGGATTTTTCAGAAAATATGACAGTGACACACGAGTTCTGTTCTGACCTTTGGTGATTTATTTCTTACAGGTAGAAAAAAGCTTCGACTATTTGAATACCTCCATGAGTCTCTCTATGATCCAGCTATGGCAAACTGCATCCAATGGGTGGATAAGCCAAATGGTGTCTTCCAGTTTGTCTCCAAAAACAAGGAGAAACTTGCAGAACTGTGGGGAGAAAGAAAGGGAAACCGCAAGATCATGACTTACCAGAAAATGGCCAGAGCACTGAGGAATTATGGAAGAACAGGTGAAATCATTAAGATCCGTAGGAAGCTGACTTACCAGTTCAGTGCTGTTGTTTTAAAGAGACTTGCTCCAGCTTATTTCTTGGGAAAAGAAACAATTTATCATCCCTACATTCAGTCTAATCAAGAATATCAGTGTGCAGATGACTGGACCAGCTACAATAATTACATGTACAACAATGGTTATGCATTACAGCATGCTAACAGCTAGACTTGCCTGCCACAGGAACAGGCCTTTGTTATCCTGCAATACTTTCCAGCACAGAAACTCTTCCCTCTACATAGCTTTTCCTTTAAGATGTCATAAAAAAAATGAAGAGGAAGGGTTAAAAATTATATTGTCCTAGTTTTTTCCTTTTGAAGTTAGTGATATACAGTCATTGCCTCTTGAAGAAATCTAGCAGCTATAGAACACATTCTATTCTCCATGATGCTAGTCAAAGGAATTACTGCAGTTTCAAGCTGATATATTCAAGAATAGGATCAAGGCTTTTTTGTCTGTTATTGGACATTGAAGATCCCATTGTGACAACATTCACTGTAAGTTTTATGCATATCTACAATCAGAATTTTGGTGATGTTGTACCATAGTTGCTTCATCCCTAAGCTAGAAAGGGAGGAGATTTGCCAACTGCATGAAGCTGCTGTCTGCTTTTTTCACCAATGTTCTTTATAAAAGGACATTTTCTGAGTGAATGCCTGGCTGACTGATAGAGTCCACATGAGGGTGCACCTGTTGACCAAGTTGTTAATCCTTAATCACTTAAATTAACATAGCTTAGCACAGATCCTGACATGTGGTATTAGGATTGCCAGGTGCACATTTTACTGTTGGCAGTGGATTCATTGGGACCATGAGAGAGTTAAGAAAGGATTTGTGCTTTTGATTAATTTTTTATTAAGTTTTGTATGGTTCTTCCCCCACTAATATGAGGAGCTCCACTTTTATCCAGAATGTCTGTACTGACCTAAAAAACATAGCTTTGCCATTTATTTTAGGTGTTAGAACTTTATAAATAAAATTTCACTTCTCCAGCTCTTTTTCTAAATGGGAATGTAGCTGAAAGGCTCAGTGATTTTACACTCTTTTCCTGGGGAAGAAGAACTAAATTTAGGCAAAAAGAGAATAGTGGACCCTTAGGTCAGGGTAATTAATACCTATAAATCTACTTTTTCTCGCACTTCTGTTACCTGATCAACTTGTATCTTCATAGGAGTTGTCTTTTGTGCTGAAATATTTCCATTCAATGGCATTCAGTTCCAACTTCTGCATTTTGCAGTGTGTAGGCCTGGATATTAATAAAGACAAAAATAATTTCTGTGGAGAGCTATAAATGGTGGGGTGTTATGTTTGATGAAACTCGTTGACTTTGATAGTTGCCCTTTGCTGTGACTCCTGTTTACTTGTACAGGGTTGAAATTTCATGTAGTAGACACAATGCAACACACTCTCCCTGAGCAAAATTCAAGATTTAGGGTTAGTACTTTGATAAGAGGACAGATGTTTGCTCTTAGAAATATGAAGCACGTTAAATAGCACTAAAAAGAGACCCAGACTTTAAGTCGGGGGGGTTGGACCTCGGTGGAGCGAGCTCAGCCTCTTTGGCACGGGGGTGTCTCTGGACCCACAAGATGGCACCAGTGGACAGCTTTTCACAAGGGACTGTGACACTGGCAGGCCTCCAGGTCATTTGTTCTCCCAGTGTCCCTTTAGGTTTTTTTCCCTCCCCACCGTGTTTAGTTTTTTCATCTTCCTGCAGAGCCCAGCCGCAGATGTGGCAGAAGCAGCACTGAGCCTTTGGGAGCCACCACCTGCCCAGTTCCAGCTGTGGCAGATGCAGGAAGTGCTGTGACACATTGGTGACACCAAACCCACAAACTAAAGCAGACACATTATGGCAGCAGATCACAGATCGGCCCTGGGCAGTGGTCAGTTCTACGTCTAAAGCTCAGTGTCTTCTCCAAAATAAATCTGACTCAGCCAATATGATGCATGAGGAAGAAATAAAGCTGATCTTTCTGATTTAGTCTTCAGGATTCCTGCAAGCAAAAATTACATCAAGAGCCTCACAGACTCTGTGAAGGAGGCAGAACTAGAGTGTGATGGTGTTTGCAGGGGTTCCAGGATGAGGAAAGAGATGAGAATCTTGACTCCATGTTTCAAAAGGCTGATTTATTATTTTATTATATATATTATATTAAAAGAAAATTATATACTAAAACTATTCTAAAAGAAAGAGAGAAAGGAGACATCAGAATGCTAGCAAAAAAGGAAAAATAATGATGATAAAATCTTGTGACTGCTCACAGCCTTGACACAGGTGGCTGTCATTGGTCATCAAGTAAAAACAATTCACATGCTGGGTAAACAATTCTCCAAATCACAATCCAAAGCAGCAAAACATGGAGAAGCTGAAGTTTCCCACCTTCTCAGGAGAAAAGATCCTAAGAAAGAATTTTTCAGAAAATATGTCTGTGACACTAGAGCACTTCAGCAATATGTTTTATCTTGCCTGGTCTATGCTGTACTTATATATGTGTGGGCTGTTCAGTAGACCAAAAACAGGCGAGAGATTCAGCTTCCAGATGAAAAATAATTTTATTTCATTTATTTTGGCTTGAATTTGACTCCAGTGGAAGTTTTTCATTTTGGCAGAACTTTGAGCACCCACTTGCCTCCACCTTGTCAGGCACCAGATGTGCATTCTGGTGGCAGATGGGTCAGACTGCCCTGCCATGCCATGTGCAGAAGGGGCTGTCTCATGGAGAACACTGGGTTACCAATCCACACTACTAACAAGCTGCTATCTTCTATCACATCACAGACCTGAACATGTGAGTTGACCATTAGCGCATTGCTTATTGAGTGTAAAAAAATGGAAAATACTGCAAACAGCAGTTAGCTTTTTTTTTGCCAAGAAACTGCCCCATGGATTGTTGAAGCATCCTAAGTGCCACATGTAAGCAAAACTGTTATTATTCTTTTTTAATTTTTTTTTTTGCTTTGTTTGTTTGGTTAGTGAGAGCTGCCCCTTCATTCTTGGTAACATCTAAACTATCATAGATTAATTATTGGATGATTGAATGCAAACACTCTCTGGCGTATGAAGGTAACACTGAAGCTCAAGCTGGCTGTTCAGGCTGTTTTCTAGTTATGTTCCATTAATGGCAATCTTCCTGCTTTCCAAAGTTTTTTCTGTGGAGAATGTCAAGGCAAAAGCCCACATTGTCTCTAAACTGCAGGAGCAGATTCCTGCATCCATGACTAAGCTGAGGGCAATGAGATTGCATGTGCCTGCTGCTGTCTGCATGAACAGATTCGATCAAGAAACTGGACTGAGTATGGGATCAGAAAACAAAATTTGCACTGTAGATATTTTTTTGGACAATGATCTTCAGTTTTTCTTTCGCTCTGCATTTCAGACTGAAATGTTTCCCATACTATTCCATTAAACATTGTGGTTAAGGCCTCACATATATTACAGAAAACCTGGCAAACTGAATAGTGCACCGTGTAGAAAAACCCGTTGTTAATAATGACAGCAGAGGGCGTTTGCTGGCTGAGAAGGATCGTTTCCTTGGGTTTCTTGGGTCCAGCAGAGTTCCCTGGGAGTTTCCAGCAGGCCTCCTGCAAGTGGCACTTCACAGGCACTTCACTTCTACCTGTGTGAGGACCTCTGCTGAAATCTACCACCGTTCTAGGTCTTATTTCACCCAACCTTCAGCTGTCTTACCTGCTCTGCATTTCTTGTGGCGTAAGTTGGACCAAAAACTGGCAGCAGTGCCTGTGAACTCATCCAAGGTTTTCAAATGTGCATCAACCAGCAGCCCAGTGCCTATCTTGTGAAATTGTCCTGCCTTTTCTTGCATCACCTTCACCTTCACTGGTAGATTTCAAAGGGCTCTGTAAAAATCCTGGTATCTGCAGGTAGGGCAGGGCAGGCATGAGGCACGGTCAGATGTGCAGGGGTCAATGGAAGGTGAGGAGAATTCCAGCATCCAGAGCCTGTCTGCAGCCAACAGTCAGGCCTGCCATGTGCTGATCCAATTTCCTGCTCTTTCTGAGGCATCAAAACAAATAAGCAAAACAGAATGAACAGAATCCAGTCCATGCACTGAAAGTGCCCAAAAGAGAAGCGAGCAGTGCCCTGCTGGCTCGTGCAGCACACCTGGAGGCAGCACAGGCTTTTTGTGTGACTCCACAGCTCACATGAGATTTGAAATGTAGGATCATAGAACCATGGGGTTGTTAGAAAAGACCTTCTAGATCATCAGGTCCAGCCCAGCACTGCCACATCCACCACAAAACCTTGTCCCTAAGCACCACATTCAAATGTCTTTTAAATAGCTCCAGAGGTGGTGGCTCAACCAGGTCCCTGGGCAGCCTGGCCCAGTGCTTGGCAACCCTGCCAGTGAATAAATATTTCCTAATATCCAGTCTAAACATTCTCTGGAACAACCTGAGGTCATTTCCTCTTGTCCTATGGACACATTTTTGCCTGAGCAGAGCATTTCTTTTGCTTTTTTTCTAGTGAAGGAAGTTATATCTAATTATGACACTTGGGAACTCCAGGCCAGGCAGGTTTGGATGCTGGGCATACATTTTAAAATGCAGCTCTCCCAAGGCAATCCAGCACCTAAGAGGCACCAGCCACCTTGTTAGGAAGTCACACATTGAACAGTCAGTGTTGATACAATGGATTATAAGGTGAATTACAGTGCAACCAGGCTGTATTAGCAAGATGCCATCAAACTGCACGCAGAGTGTAAACTGATGGACGGAAAAGTAAATTCCTTATTTGACATTCCAGAAACACATAACCTGAGCCAAGAGTTCAAGAACCACAATGAAATAAAAAAGACAGACAGCTGCTTGTTTGTCAGGACATCTCTGTGTAGAATTAGAGGCTTTAATTACATATGGGGAATATTAATAACAGTTCAAAGTGGAATGCAGCTAATCATTACAGTAGGATCTCCAAGCAGAGTGATGGAGAAGCCATACAAGATTTTCTTTCAGAGGAAATGAAAACTCAGCAAATCTATTTAGAGTACTAGCAATGTGTAGGAGTCTGAGGATCTAGGTAGATTTTCTGCCTCATTAGAGCAGAAAAATTCAATCACGATCAGAAGACACAATTCTTTACAGATTTGTCTAACCTCTCTAGCCATCCTGAGATCCAGAAAACACAGGAGATGGCTTAAAACAATGAGAAATTAATAATAATAATAAAAAAAAAAATAATAATAGTAGTAGTAGTAGTGGTAGAATTTGGTGGGGTTTTCTAAGCTTTAAAATTTTATGTTTACAGTCTGTACCCGGCAATGTTGAGGCTAACACTCTTCAAAAAGGAACCAACCTGGCAGATCTGGGGTTGTTGGAAAAGCAGCACATTTGAAGAGATGCAGAATAGTGAGGAGAGCTCAATCTTCTATTCAAGCATCACTAGGTTTCATAATGAGGCAAACTCATCCACTACAAGGGGTTATTGACTCCCAGAGAGGGATGAAGGAACTGCTTCTCCAGGGTTTTGTTTGGCATATAGGAAGAGTTTATTTCCCTCTCTGATCTCTGAAAAAAAAACAAAAAAAACCCACATAGCTCTGGTCTACAGAGCTGAACTATTTGCCAAACTTTAAATTTAAACCCCTGTTGTTGCATCAGCATTTTTCTCCTAGTGTGAGTTCTTATTCTTTCTGGGTCTCTGAGAAATCCACATTTCTCTGGAATAAGCATTACATGAGTATACTGCCAGTGGTCAAAGTGGCAGGAATTCTTTATCTGGACTAAGCAAAGAAATGTTTTAATGAAACAGCTCTGCAGGATTTGGACTGTTGCAGGCTGCAAGTAACTGGAAACATAAGTCTTTCTGATTTCTGTATTGATTTCTGTCAGACACAGCATGCTTTAATTTCCAGTGTGTACCTGTCAGTTTGATTTCTACTCATATTTTGGAGTCCCTGGGTAGCTGTAACTCAGCCCTTGGCCTGCCCTCTGACATGGTGAGGACAGCAGCACACAATCAATGGCAGACCTGCTCCTATTAATCTTGTTCAGTAAGGGCCTGGTTCTCCTTCTTGCAAAGGGCAAGAGGACAGTTCACACCATCTTCAGAGCAGGCAGGAGAGTGTCCCAAGCACTAATGGCTTCAGCAGCAGGTGTTCCAGGGTACCCACATTAATCTTCCCCTTTGCTGAGATTTCGACTTTTGCCACCCTCTACTTGGCTGAAGTCAAACGTCCATGAAACCTGACCCTCCAGCACAAGGTGTGGAAGGTGTTGCCACCTGCCATAAATCTCTCCATTCATTTGAATGACAAGAAAAAATAACAACCAGTGTCACTTGAAAAAATGACACCGTTAAAAGTGCTTAAAATTCCTTAAGCTCTTATAATAATGATCTTTTAATGAGACTGGAAGGGAGAAAACTAATCTACCATGAGGAAGGTGAATTTCTTGCCTTCCAGTGGCAAGGCTCTGCCACTCTTATGTTTTTTATGTTTCCAGATACAGATGTTGGGTTTGGGTCAAAGAAATTACTCATCAGCCTGAGACTTGACTTTTTGGAAACAGAGGAGCGCTCATTTGACAGCCACAGTCTGCCAGGCCTTGAATGCCTGCCCTGGGACTGGACATGGACATGTGCCTTCATCCCACTGTGTCATAGTTAATTTTTCAACAGCAGCTGTTAAAAGATATTCAGAGGCCTGGAATGCAGCAGTGCTTCCCAGGAAGGTGGCTTAAGCTTCTGTCCAGCAGGGATTTCCATCTGTAAATCTTAATTTTGTATGGTGGAAAACTCACGTAAGTCCTTCTAGGCACAGGCTTGTACAGAGGAGACTCACTGGCTAAATGCAGTCCAGCTGGTCAGGAGCTGAAGAAATAAGCAATTTATGTGATTGCACAACCAAACATGACATTTATTTCATGTGGATTTTCAAACAGTTGGGGCATACAAATGTGCCTAACTCAAGAACTCAAAAGTGTTTAAAGTTTTTATATATTTGCACAATTTTTGTTGATTAAGACAGTACATATGCATGCACATCAAAGTTTATCTGTGATTCTTGGACACCAAAATGATGAATATTTAGATTTTCTGTGTCGATTGAAATGGAAAGAGAGACAGGCATGGGGTATTTGAGCCCTTTTTACCCCTTTAATATGACATCTATTTGTTGCTCTTCAACTGTTTGTGTTAGTGGTTTATCAGAGAGGTGAACTGTAGCTCATGAAAATAATTTTCATATTGTGTTGCCCTTTGAATTTATTTTAATTTTTTTTTTTATTATTATTTACCTGTGTTGGATAGGATCTGGGGAAAGGTGCAGGAAAGGCTGTCAGGGTTTGATGGTGAGGACAGCACCACTTTGGTGTTATTTGGTAGCTGCAGCATTTCAGGAGGGTTGGAGCTCTTACCCACTCCCAGAGGAGTCACAAGTGTTTAATCAGAGCATTTCAAAAAGAGGCATGCAAAGGCTTCACATACTGCTTTGATCATGATCTGAACACTCCCAGTTAATTAATTATCTTGTTATGACTAGTCTGGCCCAGGAGTCACAAAATCAATGTTTCAAATTCCAAAAGGGATTGGGAATTGTCTGCTCCATTTAGGGACAAGCACATTGGGAAGTCTGTGCTCAGAGCCAACTCCATGAGAATGAGGGTTATTAAAAATTGGTGTTTGCATTTGATTGTTTCCTCAGCTCGGTGTTGTCAGGAAACGCTCTTTTGGATAGGAGCATTTGTTGCTGTTTGGTTTTCAGCCTTTTTCTCTCTTGCCCAGTACCAACACATGTCATGCTCCTAATACCTTGCAAATATACTCACTAGGTAACAGAGAAACAATGCAGGCTCCTGCCAGTTGTCAATCATATGATCAAAATGCTCAGCACTGCATGTCCCAGGTCAGTGATGAATTTCCATCCAGTCTTTTCTGACACTTTCTTACTTTGGATACTAAACAGAGTATTTAGATGGTGTGGATAATAATCTAAAAGTTGTAGCATTTTTGAAACTAAACTTATTTTAAAAAATTTGATTTTTAAAAAATACAGTGTCACAAGTATTTAGTTTAATTTAAATATCAACTTCTAATAATAAATCCATTTTATCTGTTTTATTTAAAAATATTTTACCAGGTAACTGGAAACAATACTGAGTTGTTTCATTTAGTTATTTGAATTTATGCTCAGAGAATTATTATTTGTTTTGAAACATACAATATTAAAAATATTGATTCTTTTAAACAGGATTCAAGTCTTGATATCTAAATAATGGTAAGTCTACAACACCTATATTCTCTTTCATTATTGAGTGTTTCAAATATGCTGCAGAAGAGTCTGTCAAACTCAAATTTGAGGGTGTCTTTGGCTTTTTACAACAAGGTATTTAAAATGATAATGAACAATTTTCTGAAAATCCACACTTGGTTACCTGTAGTGGCATAGCGTGGAATTTTCTCTGCATTACTGCATCAGAAATTATGTGTAATTATTTTTGTCATGTCAATGTTATTGAAAGATAACTCTGGCTTCATAAACGATGTGTTGTAAGTGATACAAACATCTCTGTATCACAGACTATAAAACTCTCCACCAGCAGCAACACCCTTTATGTAAACATCTTTTGCAAATTAAGGAAATGAACCTTGACACATTTGACAGAGTTGAATAATGTTGCCAGTGTGAATTGTCTCACTGACCTCAGAGGAGTGAGAACTTTCTCATAATAGTAAAAGATTGTGGAAAAAACCTGGAATCAGAGCCTTTGCCTTACAAACTTCTGAGCTGAAGTCCTTCACAGGTTACTGCAGAGATCAGTGCTTTTTTTGTGTGAGCCAGGTAGAAGCAATGTCACCTTCACCACTTCACCCTGCATGTGACTTCAGTTGCTCTTGACCCACAGCCAAGATGCTGAGTGCTGGCTTTATGATTCAAGCTCTGGCATGCTGAAGATGGGAACAAAAATGTAAGACTTCAGATTACACTTTGGCAAGGTCTGTAAAATTCAGCACTAAATCCCTTTAAATCCTTTTGGTTAAATCTTCATTTTTTAAAGGTTAATGACTTTTTGATCACCAGAATGAGTTGCTGCTGCAAATAAAGGGCATAAATTAGATCACAGTAGTGCTGTTAATATTCCTTTCATGTTCTTTGTATGCCATTTAAGATTTAGCTTTAAAAGATGGGTTTACTGACATGCACAGAAGAATTTGCTCTGCTATCCTCCTTAGGAATAATGTGAGATTTTTCCAGCTAGTTGACAAGTTCTGCTTGTGGGGAGCTGAGAGCTCCATTAGAAGCCACTGTCCAGGGACCATGGGTTTATTGTATTTACAGCAGATAGGATGCAAATGTAGCTCCTTAATTTTTCTAAAGTTTCATTTCAGAGGTTTGGGAACACAAATATCTGTGAGAAGGAAGGATTCCTGTTTCAGTAAAAAGCAATTGTGGCAGTGTTCTAACAGCGTCCATGAGCTCATGCATATGGCATTTCTGTAAGAAACCTTAGGCCAGTGTGTGCTCAGCTCAGTGCACTGTTATCATAATTCCTAACTTTGCCTTTTCCTCCATCCTTTTCCCTCCTCTATGGTCATCTCCCATATTTTGGCCATTTTTAGTCCCACGTTCCTATCAACCAGTGTTTGCTAATGTTCTTTCTTTCTCTGCAGTCCTTCCAAAAGCTTCTAGCCTCACTGTCTACCAGCTTTCAATGGGATGGGTTCATGTCTGACCCTGGATGGGCCTAGGGAAAGTTTTAGGATGCCTTTGATCCAGGACAGCTCCATGCTCAGTGTGCTAGCAATGCAACCAGATCAGCTTTTCCCTTTTCCAGTAACTGCACCACATATCTGTGTGTAAGGCACACCTCATCTGCTTCCTCTTGCTAGACATGAATGTTTTATAGCTTTGTATAGAAATTTTTCAGCAATGAAAATAGAAACACTGATGTCAGTTCTTGATAAGTTGTTCATATCAAATCACATCCCACTGGTAATCTGGCATAGCTCTTTCTTACAGAAGTATTATGTGAATGGATGCCCAAAATAACATTTGATGTTATTAGGAATATCAAGGTCTCATCTGTAATAACAATAACTACTGAAAACCCTGCAGGAATAAAACAGATGATGGTTCGTAAATAAATTTTAAAAATTGTGTGAATTTCTTTTTAATTTCCTTGTGTGACTTATTGAGATTGTTGCAACCTCATCATTACATGTCACCAGTGATAACATAAATTTCTGAAAAAGAAATCCTCATTAATGTTTCAGGCTTTTTCTCCAGCTACAAAAATTATATAAAAGGAATTTCTCAAATGCTAAGATAAAGAATCCATTACTTTCTTCCATAGTTTCCCTGCAAACATTTCTTCTGCCACCTAAAAGTCAGCATTTGCCACTATGGTACCAGGTGAATTGGCAAGCCGGATTCAATTCAGGTGTTAGGAAAAACTGAGTGAGTGTGAGGACAGTGAAGCAATGCAGGACATCTCCAGGGAAGGTACACATCCTTCAGCCCTGGAGGTGTTTGTGGTCAGGTTAGGAAAATCCCCAGGAATCATGCAATGGTAGGTGATTTTTCCTTAGCATAGGGACTGCATGAAACAATCTTTTGAGATTCATTCTAGCCCTATTTTTTTTAACAATTTTATATTACAGCATTTGCTATTGCAGATAATTTATAGGAGTAATATATAATAAGTAATCTTAAGTTATAACTGCAGGATAGGAGCAGTTGATAAACACTGAAACCTGTAAGTATAAGAGAAAAGGTGTCAAAACTTATGAAAAGGATTAAATAAATGACTACTGTAGCTTATTTAATTAAAATTGAATTAAGTCCAGCTGAAGGAAACTGAAACAAAATTCTGAGAAGACCATTAGAAACTTAGTGGTTCTTCTGTTTACCTCTGAGCATCAAATGATAAATATGTTTAAATATCCATATGACACATGCACCTATGGATAGGGATCTTTATTTGGACTGGGTGTAAGGGCACAGCTGTATGAACATAGGTACTGAGTGCCACCTTTGATATTAACTTCTCAGATCAGGGGCTGGAGGAAAGAATTTTTGGGTAATGTAGGTTCTGTCTCCACAGTATGCTAGGGCCATGCAATACATAGAGCAGGAAGCTGCCCTAAGTCTGGCAGGGCTTTGCCTGCTTAGGCACAGTTGGGAATCAGCTGGGGATGAGGCCTTGGTCATTTGGGAAGGCATCTCTGGGCTGAAGCTCAGAAAACTGACTTATCCTACTTGAATTTGGGGATTTAATCTCTACCATTGGTCTCTGGAAGTGATGGTTGCTCTGAATGAATGATTCTGATGCTCAAAAATTATTAAGTGAGACTTGGCAGAGAGGGGAAATGCAGCGTACCTGTGTGGTTCACAATTCTTTCTCATTCAAGTATTTGCAAGATTTTCTAGAAGGGGAAAGAACTTCAGGTTTTTGCCATCTTACTGTGTCCTTGGCTTCACTCACAATTTCTGCTAAAAAATCTCCATGCATGTAGAGTTATTCAGTGCTCAGCTCAGCTCAGCCTCTAGCCTGGACTGTGGCTCTCAGTTTTGACTGAGTGGCAAGTTCTGCTCTGAAACTGCAAAGCAAAGAAGGCAATTGTGCCTTCACACCAGAGCAGGGAGCACGACCTTTCCTTCACATACCCCTGCACATGTTACAGCTGTGACAGCTCCTCACCCTGGCTCCTGCTTTAGGCACAAGGCAGGCAGAACCACCCTGCAAACAGTTGCTCCAGTCAACATACTCATTCCCATGGAGAGCCATTACAGCCAATTTTCCACAGGATTGTCCTCAAGGAAGTAAAACTGGCACTTGGAACAGCCTGGGTGAGCATGCTTCCAGGAGGTCTCACTGTCAGAGCTCTCTGCAGTTCTACACAGGGCTCAGAGAAGGGACTGAATACATTTTGCAGAGCTAGCAGGGATTAAATTCTCTGTGCCAGACACAGACCATTTTAGAACCTCATCCTTCCATTTTCCTTCTTTTCTTTTTACCCCCATCCTTAGATCCTAAAGGGGAAAGACATTGATAGGCAGCAGTAAGGCACAGAACTATGCCCAATCAGGCAGTCTCTATGTATTAGATTTCCATATAGAAATTCATAAGCAATGATGACATTTCAAGGGGTTTTCTAGAATTTCCATAACCTTTCTCTCTCTATCTGCTGTGTATGCTAATGGAGGTATGAGTAGATGAACAATAACAACATTGCTATTCTGAAATTTTGCCTGTGGTCCCATCCATCCAGCCATTAGAGGCATCCAGAAATCCTAGAGATTTTTCTGAATTATAAACGTATAAAGCTCTCAGAATCCATCTGTGAAAAATTATTAGAACAAATAAATTGTGTCAGAGAAACTAGATATGTGAGAAGCTCTGTTGCTCAGGAAGATTTGGTAAAATTCATTGGATCTCAACCAAATGCAGGTGCAGTGGCCTTGCATTGCCAGGAGGGAGAAAGCAAAGCAGAGCACAGCAGGGAGAATGGGAACCTGCCAGTGGCTGCTGCCCTGCTCTGGGTGGGGAGTGAAGCTGTGCCGTGGCACACAGGTAACACTTTGCTTGAGGAGAGTGGGGAAGGGAGATTAGCCAGCCCATGGCTGAGACTAGAACTTTCCTTTTCAATTGAATTTTCCTGGCATGCAGCTTCTAATGTTTTCTCCCCTAGAACTGCAAGGAAAAATCAAGGTGGGTTTAATATTGTCCAATCTGAAAAAAAAAAAAAAAAGAGGAGACATTACCATGCCATTCCATTGCTTTACTGGCTTATGGAAAGAAAGAACAATTTCTTTTGATGCCCCACAAGAATAATCATGTCTGGTTCTCATTGTGAATTCAAAACCCAGGCGTAAGGAAAAGGAAACCAAACTTGCTGCAGCTCTGTCCAGGCAGGTTGTATAGGCTCTGTCTGGATTATTGCTTTATTTTGCCAAGAAGTGCTTTCCAGTGAGCCCATCCCATCCATAGTGGAGGGAATTAGATCTGTTCTGATGCAGTTTTTATTCACTTCAGTACTGCCATGGATTTATCCCAGTAAAAAGTTTGGTGTGAACAAATAATCCATGGGTATAACTCATTAGTAAATTAAGCACTGATTCCACCTCTTGAGACACTGAATATTGAGTTTCTCTTTCTTTTGAGTTCTTCTAAGTGTTCTCCTTCAATGTAGCTCATCTCAGCAGCCTGTGATCAGCATTCCAACAAAATGGAAGGCAGCATGAAAGCATGAGTTTATATGCAAAGCATGTATGAGAGAGGGCAAATAGGGGAGAGAGAAAGCAAAGGAGAAATAGAAAGAGAAAATGAGAAAAAAAGAGAACAGGTGAAAGAGAAGGATGGAAGGAAGAGAGAGACAGAAGAGGAAAAGAAAGACAGAGCTAGAAATGTCAAGCAGGAGGGTCTACTCTCTTCTATTATCCTATGTTTAATTGCTGAATTATGTGGATCAAAATCCATTTTGCCTTGTTATGAAGGAAACACCTGGGCAAAAAGATATCCTTGGAAGAAGCACAAGGACTTTCTGTAAGAACACATTATGTGTGTAAAGTGTTTGCTTGTCACTTTATTGAATTCTTATCCAGGCATTATTTAAACTGTTTCCATAGGGCACTGGTCTTTTTTATAAAAACCCACCCACTCAGATACCATATTAAAACAGGCTATCAGATTTCTTTGGCATTGTCTCGTTCACAAATCCCTCTTGGCTTTAAGCCAATATGTTTGTCTGTTTTATCCAAGTAAAAATAGATGGTCCTCTCAGGTTTTGCTAATATTCTACCTGGAACTGAAGTCAGACTGCCAGATCTAGAGTTACTCAGTCTTCTTTCTGGTTTGTTTAACGATCACAACATTTCTGTTCTTTCCCTTTGTCTCTTTTCCAACTTTTGACATTTACAGAAGCTTAGGCTTTCTTCTGAATGTGTGCAGAAGTGTCAGTGTTGCTAGAATAATTTGATGCTATCACAACAATAGCCTAGGCTTCTTTTTTTTGTTATTATACCCTTGTAAGAATTAAGAATTGTCAAATTCTAAATCTCTTGCTGTTATCTTCTTGCATCAGTGCTGTGCTCTGCTGTCCTTCTCTACAAAGTCAGTTTCCATCTTTTTTTCTCCCTTTCTCTTTTTCTGGTGTAAGAGGACTAGGGTGCAGAGCTCTTGGGAGCAGGTGAGAGATGAGCTCAGCTGGGACGGGAGTGAGCTGGCGCTCTGAGTCGGAGGCAAACCTCCGAGCAGAGGGATCCTCCTTGCATCACCCTTGCTTCCAGAGGAGTTACAGGGAAGAGGGGAAGTAATCTGTCACTAATCTGCTTTCTCATGCTAGCTTAGCCACTCTGCAGGACAGGCTGTGGTGAGGGGGCAGAGCCAGGCACTGCCTGTCTCTTCCTCCCCAGCTCCGAGCTGGCCCTACCGAGGCTGCTCCCCGAATCCACGAACCCAACTGCCCCTGCTGTGTGCAAAAAGCTGCTCCTGCCTCTGACACTTACAGCTAGACAATGCCTAGTTATACTCTTAAAAAGTGCCAAAGCTGCAGTGATTATTCAAGCCTTGTCAGAGCCTCTTGGCTGGAGTTATCACGAAACCTCTCATTAAATAGAAACCCCGTGTTTTTGGCACAATATGTGCTTCTAGTTTCTAGCAGGGAAACAGCAGCTGTCCTTCCTCCAGAGCTCTGGCCATAGCCAGCAGTGGGGAGTAAAGAGATAAACACAAATTAAAGAGACCTTTAAAACAGCATGCAGGAAAGCCTAGGGCTGTTGCAAAAGCCTGGACCCACTCCTGTTTTATCTGACTTTAGATATGTCCTCTCTGATTTCCAAGAGCACAGTGACTCCTATGCAAAGTAGCCCTTGCCTGCGGCTGCCCAGACAGTGGGTGCCTCCTGCCTTGTGATTCCAGGGATAGTATGAAGACTTCCATCGTGCCATCACCTTGACATCATCAGGAACAGCAACTGCTCGTTCTCCTTGTGATATATTACTGTGAAACAACATAAATGTCAACTGGCTGCCTGCACATAATGCACTGGGAGGGCACAGCATTGCCCTGAGCCTCCGGCTTCGTTCTGGGCCAGCTGAAGCCCTAGTATCTTTAGAAAATCAAACAGAAGTAGAATACTGCCATGCAAGTAGCAGTCAAAATCAAATTAGCTTTTTATTTCGTGTGCCACCTCCTCTTTCACACTGCTAGGAGGGTTTTCCATACATTTTTACCTCTTGGTGCCAGCCAGTTTCACATTGCTTGTGCTCATCCTGGTCATTGGCATAAAGCTGTATTCATTTGTCTCAGAATTCTGTCTGAGAAAATGGTCCCAAACAAAAACCACTAAATTCTGTTTCCTCCCTCACTGCAGTGGGTGCCTAGAGACACTGTTTCATTTTGAGGAAAATGGTTTATAAAAAAAGTGAGATTCAGTCTTTGTGTTGTCATCAAAAATCATTCAGAAAGAGGACCCATGGCTGTTCTTGAGTGACAGAACTATCTTTGGCAAAAAAAATGCATAAAAATATAAAATTAAATAGGAATCTTTATATTCTTCAACAAAGGGTTACTATTTTTCTGTAATAACTTCAACAATTTTGTAAAAGATGAGTTCTTTTCACAGAAACACATTTGATACACCATAATTATCCTAGCTTGAAATTGCGTAAATAATTGTTCATGATAAATCTGTTTAATTTTAAAGGGTGAACTTAGGAAAACGGAAGTTTTAAAGGTTGTCTCCAAAGCAGGCATAACCTGTGTTCTACTATTGACAATACACCCATTCCTTTTCTTCAGCTCCTGGCTGGGGTGGTGGAAACAGATTTGTGACTGTTCTCAGGACAATTCAGAAACAGCAGATTAGAGCTGAGCCACCAGATGTTCAGAGATTAAATCTGAATGCATGGCTGTCAGTTTTAAGAGAACTATTTCAAGGACTGATTACAGTATAGTCACAGTAACACAGAGCTGTGCACAGCCTGCAAAACCCCTCCAAATATCCAGCTAACCTCTTGTATGGGTTTTGCAGCCTGTACTGTGTTTGTGCCTGCCATGGCTATATCTGCTACCACTATCCAGTTTAAATACAGGCAGGTGTCCTTTGAAAAGGTAAGTTTACATGGCAGGACCTACAGTGCACTCACCACTGGAGTGCGAGTTCTTGTGTTGAAGTTAGTGGACCTATTCTTGCAAACAGAGTTATTCACACATTTGATGTGTTCCCTTGGTGCTGATATTGTGCATGGGGCTCTTTTTAATACATGGACAGAGGCAGCATTTTGCAGAGCTTGCATGTGCATATCTGCAAATTTGAGTAATGTGAAAAAGTGTACTTACCATGCATAAAACTGGGATGTTAAGGCTTCCAGGAATATTGCTGAAGTAAGAAGTATTGCCTGTTATTGTACTCTTGAGAAAAAAATTTCAAACTAAAGGAAAAAATACTATACTCATTAAATGCTCCCATTGCACAGGAAAATAAATTCTAGTAATAGCAAAAGATTAAGTTGTAAAGATGTCTGCATTACACTATGTGTTATACTATATTTTGTGGTTCTCTTATATTTTCTAAGTTGTTTTTCTTTTTGCCCTGCAACAGGGTATTAGCTTTTATTTTGTGGTTATGAGTTCCTGGGCAATTGCTCAGTCAAACGAGCCTGGGGAATTGTGCCCATAATGCACTGCAAGAAACTTTTTTTTCTTTTTTGTACCTTCCTTCTGACACCATGGAAGCTGCATTTACCAGAATAATTTAGCAAGCACAGTTTTATCGTGATGCTTCAAAGTAACAGCAAACCTCTGACAGCTGCAGCTGTTTTCAGAGCCTGCAATGAAATGGGAGATGAGTCAGAGTGACACCGTGCCAAGGGATACTGCCAGAGCAACACAACCTCCGTGACAGCTCCAGTGAGGAAGGCAATGCCAGTGAAGAGGAGGTGTCTGGAAAGGTTGAGCCAAAATATGCCTCACTGACAGATCTGGAGAAAGGAGCTGCGTCCTCCAGAAGGGAAGTTGGTGGGTTTGAACCTGCTCAGCTGGGGTGGGCACTATCAGCTTCCCCAGCTGAGTGAGCAGCCCGAGTCTGCTGCGCAGTGCTCACTGGAGAATGTGCTCGAGGACGTGCAGGTCTGCTCGTGGCAGAATCAGAGGGTTGGAAGGGCCTCACTGACTCAGAGAAGCTTCCTCCAGCGCCTTCTTCCAGCAGCTTCACTGCATAAAATGTTGTGAAACAGAAATCTGTGGGGACTGGGAAAGTGAGACATGAACTGCTGTTGAGGTCGTGGGCTGCACGTGCAAGGTAGCAGATTCTGAGATTTTGCTTCAATGAAAAAGAAAAGGAAAATTTTAAAAAGCAGCTCTGATGGATTGTTCCATCAATAACAGAACAGTATATAGGAAATTAAACCCATCAAAATCTAAAGGCACAATCCAGTAAGCTTTGCTATAGAGAAAATACCAAAAAGCTATGAGGTTTTGTAAGATAATTGCTCGGTTATTGGCACTATAAACTTTTATCAAATGGTATGGGCAAACTGTTAAGCAGCTCAATAAATGTAATCTGAGATACATATGCAAATGTGCAAAGGGCATCCCAGATAGGGATTACTACAAATTTAGGTATTATGCTGTTGTTAAGGAGGAGAGAGAGCACATTTTGATCCCCTCAGTCATCTCAGTGAGCACACTTTGCTCTTTGATATGCTCTTAGTTGCTGAGTAAGTAAAATAGTACTTAGTGTGAGCTTGCTGGCTCCTGGTAGCACCACTTACTAAATAGTGACAAAATTAAGGGCCAGTATTATTTACAGTAGACCTTTCCTCAATAAGTTTGTCAGTTTTTCCATGCAAAATGCTAAGGGCAGAAAGGTTAATTTAGTGGCTAGGGCAGGATTAGAAACCAGCTTTATTAGTATACAAGAGCCCTGCATCGTGTCACAGTCCACTTAGTCTTAGTGATGTTTGCTAGTATGAGGTCCCACAGATAGAGGGTTAAAATATTGTTTAATATCTAAATAATTAAACAGACAGAGGGTTAAAATATTGTTTAAGTCATTTTCTGGCTAGCTACGAGCAGCTGGATGTTCCTTAACATCTGGAAACACAATGGCTGATACACACTTATTTTTTGGTGTAACTGTGGATGGAACTATTTAGACTTCTGAAAAATGGGCACCTTCCGAGACAGCAGAATTTATTTTTTTTTGACGGAACTTTTTCTTCCTTTGTAAGAATCAAGAGCTGGCCACCCTTGCCCTTTCCTTTCTGCAAGTGCTAGGAAATGACACCCTTACGTGGAGGGTAGAGGAGTTTCTTTGGAGTATGATGGATTTTTGCATTCTCTTTGAATTCCCAGATGTCCTCTTTCTACATTCCCACTGCTAGGTTCAGCGGGATCAGTGCCTGGGGAGGAGCACGCCTGCATGCAAATGTGTGTTCTTACACCAGAACTGTGTGGCTGACTGAACTTGTTGGGTGTATCTTGCTGCCTTACAGGAGCCGTTTCACTTATTCAGTCATTCATATGGTCTTCAGGCTAAATATCCTCGTGTGCTTTAACCTCGTTTTGTAACCAAAGAGAGGCTTAAGTTATCAACAAAATCCCTCCAATCTTTAGTACGTTACGTTGCTTTGAATTTTTCATTATTTGCTCCTTCTCCATACCAAATTGCATTTCATGTTCTCACTCTCCCAAACTCTGGTGGTGCCATAATCCAGATTTCACTTTCTTTACTCGCATCTCTTTCATCCTACCTATCACAACACTCAAATGTTTTCTTCCACAACCCCCTCTTTTCCTGAGACCTCTTGTAGAGACAGAATTACAACTTAGCTGCAGTTCATGAATCTTTTGTTTTCTTGTTTAAAATCATCTTTAAGCCCTTATTGTGCTGAAAAGACTAACTCTCTCTGAATTAAGGCACTGAATGTGTGCCAGTACACACAGACATCTTACAGACATCTGACTATCAGGACAAAGACTGTCATCCTGAGATTTATTGGACTCCCAAATCAGGATAAAACTGACCTGTGTGCTGTGCCACAGGCTTGTGTGGCAATAGGGAGAAGGACACAGGATGCTGAATTTCTAGGCCATTGTATAAACTGCTCAGCTCCTGAGGATGCCACATCTACTCCAGCTGTCAGGCTCAACATCTTTAAGTGATGAGGATTCTCCCAGTTAAATGATTTACATTATCACTGACAAATGGAAATGGAGATTTTCACACATTTTCCTCAGTTCTGTAGGTATGAACATTACAGCAGAGGCTGGATTGTTCAGGGGGACAATGGTAGAGGACAGAATTAGAAATTCTGCTCTTCATACTCACTATTAAGCAGTATAAGCTCTCTTGGCATACCTGTTTATTTTCAGTGCATTTCAGTGTTGAGCACTGTCAAGCTGAACTGGCCAATATGCCCATAGGAGTGGTTCATGAGGAAGACTCATGAGGAAGAAACATTTCACCAAACAGTCTGTGACTATGGGCAGGGAAAGGGCTGGACTGCCACTGCCTGCCTGAGAAGTTTGTACAAAAACACATTTTCTACCATCTAAATGATCAGTTTACTGCTGATATATTTGATTTTTTTTAAATTTAACTATTGGGAAAAAAAGGTTGGCATGAATTTTAAGATGCCAGCACACAGTCTTCCTGCTTATGCAGCTCATGTTCAGGGAAAAAGTCCTGTTGAAGAAATCTCAGAAGGGTAATTTTAGCTGGTAATAAGAAAGCAGTGATGGCATAGTGCACAAATGCTGTTCAACCCTGTTTGGGCTTCTCATGTGTTTGTATTGTTATGGTTCCAGACTGCTAATACCCTAAGCCTCAGGCTCTAACTTGAGCAGGAAGGATTTATTTTTAGAAGAAGAATTTTTCCCATAGAAGAGTGCCTGCAATACCACCTTTCTTTTACTTTTTAATAAAGCATACAAATTAAATTTAAAAATTGCCCCAAAACATCATTGTGTCTTTGAGAAAGGAGCAGTCAGAGCCCAGACTGTAAAGTCTGGACACTGAGATGCACTGCACTGCCAGCAGTGTGTCCAGGAGGTGCAGAAGAGGTGGAGGTGAGTGGATCATGTCTGCACGGATGAAAGACTTTGGCTCACACACAGTTCTGGGGGTGCACAGTCACAGCCAGGGTGAAACACCGAGCTGGGCTGAGCTGCTGTGGCTGCTCAGGGAGAGTCTGCACAAGCACTGGGGTTTGGTGCACAGCTGACATGAGCTCCTCGTTATTCCCCTGAGGGGAATAACTCATGAGGGCCTTACTTTTGGGTATCCAATATATTGTTGCCATTATGAGCCTAAAAATGTCTCATAATCATTAATCTCTGAAAGATGTGTTGGGAAGGGCTCTCTGGGTGCCTGCACTGGAGCACTGACATATAGGATGGTCACTTTAAGGGGTACCACCATCAAATTCCAAAATATGAGCTACCTTATCCTAAAATTCTCTTCTCCATTGCCTTGTAAACCCCATTTGATAAGTGGTGGTGCCTCAGGATAGGTGCCTAGTGCCACCAGGGCTGCCTGCAGTTGCTAAGTCATCTGACAGAGATGGATTTGGCACTGAGGACCCAAATGCTCCAGGGGCAAGGGAAGGCTGTGGTGGATACCAGAGGGCACTCAGATGGCTGTGTGAGATCATCTCCAAGCAACTCAGCTGAGACCTGTGACCAGAACTCCACTGACTCCAGGGCTGGGAAAGATGAGTTCAGATGCAGAAGCTGGCACTGCACTCAGCAAAACTTAAGCACAAGGGATCTCACCCCAAAGGCCAAAACAAGTGCCTGTTCTGAATGTCATATGTGCAACCCAGGGCAAAAGTGAAATGTATCCCCCTGGGATTTCTCTTCCAGGTTTTAAAGATCCAGGAAGCAGCATATACCTCAGACTAGCAGTCAAGGACAAAAATCACATCTCTGGGCTCCTGTTTTTGATCCAGTACCTCACATGATCTTCAAATACCATTACTTACCTGTGTTTATTCCTTTATATATAAAATATTCTTTCTAGACTATTTTAACTGTGCTGTTTAGCCTACTTTCACCAGGCTGTTTGTGAAGCTTAGTTAAGTCCTTACTAACTGATTCTAGTCCTTACTAACTGATTCTAACAGTCTGTTTTAATTTTCAGTCTTACCAAGGCATGTAACTTTTTGAGTTACAGCCCATCTTTAATGCTGGATGATGTGCAAAACCTTTGAGTCAGAATCTTTTGTACACAGGGTTTCCCCCATGGAGATCTCCTCATCACTCATTTAAAAGACATCACTGCCCAGTGCTGACTCAGAGTGAATAGAGGTTACAAAGACGCTGGAAACACTAGTGCAGGGAGGCACTGTGTTCGTGTTGAAGCCAAAAGGGGCTCATAAATGCAGCTAGGGTGCTGCTGCCACCACGTTCCTGTCATTCAGCCATTCAGATTAAGTGTGTCACATAAAAGATGACATCCCTTAGTGCAGAAGGGGGGTATGTTGTTCCTTTCATCACATAACGTACTTAGGAGGAAGGTAAATCACCAGCATCTGTCAAGCTCAAGGGGAACCACAAAGCTCTGAGGGCTGGCCAAGCTCACAGAGCAAATGACAAAAACTGAATAAACCTTGGCTTTTAGTGAGGAGGTGAAGGCCTCCACCAAGGCAGAGATTCATGTCTGATTGTTGCAGGTTTGCTTTCAGTCCTGCCTTTCCAGTTGAGTTCCTGCAGGCTGTGCTCACTCTCCTCAGTGAACCAATAGGACCCCCCAGTGGTCCACTGAAGTTTGAAAGGAATTTGACTTTTTTCATCCAATACCAAGGAATAAAGATTTGGCTAAATAAAATCTCTCCATGAAACAGATGTTTTTGGAATTAAGAGACCAGTATACAATAATTCACACGTGTCTCTATTATCTTCCAGAATAGGAAGTGGATGTTTATAAAGTGTGGACCTTGGACGCAACGAGGATATAATTTCCTGTTAAACTTAACACTATGTGTGTGTAGGTTGCAGCTAGGAGAGATAGTCCCACTCTCCTGCCATGTGCTCCCTTTTCCTCACGTCTAGTGATCACAGGGCTGATAGAGGACATTGCTTCAGCAGAAATAAGGTACCTCCTGCTCCAAAAGAGCAGGATCTGCTCAGACCAGTCAGCAGAACTGACTCATCCTGCACAGCTCCAGCACAAGGAAGGGCAGAAGGCTTCCTGCCTGAAGAAGAAGGGAAAGGAGAATGGGCCCATCCTGACTGCAGCAGTCCACAGCAGCACTGGGTGATGTGTATCAGGAAATGATACCATGAATATATCAAACCATACCATGAATATGTCATACAAATCAGCCAAGGGTATTATACTGTTATAACTATACTGCACTTATGCTAAGAACAAGTATTTTAATAGAAAAAAAAGATAATACCAGCCCCAGCACTTGGCACTTTTTATTCCATCTGCTCATGTACAGCAGTATCTTTCAGGCAGTGTAAATAGTAATAACATATATCATGGCAGCAATTAAGATTAAGGTTCCACTGTGCATTACGATTAAAGTTCCATTGTGCGCTGATGAACCCTCCATAAGTTCCAAAAGGAAGCAAGGAAAGTGGAATGAGAGGTGTGGGCTAAAAGAATGGGATATCAACCCCAATCTACCAAGACAGAACTAAGGTATGTCCCAGTTAAGGAAGCTGCTTAGGGTCTTTTAGACACCTGGGAATTGAATGTATTTCTGTTAAGTGCTTTCAGAGAATTATTATAATGCCAGGGTTACCTGAGATGGTGGTAATCTGAATAAGAGCAGCCACTTTCACAATATTTCCAGGCTATCAAATAGTTAATGCCAAAATTTTCATCCCTTTCATTGTGGGATTTGGACATTGTTCTTTGAATGTTAATGAACAATGACACATTTATATCATTCATTCTGCATAGCTTAAATATGTATCAACCTCAATGAATCTGTAAAACTTCTAAAAGATTTAAATTTCTAAAGGAGAATAAATAAAATTAATACATTAAATAAAATTAAGGGTTTTTAAAATATCAGTGTACTTCTAATACTTTCATTTGAAGGCCCTGTGCAAGCATCTCCTGTCATGGAGGGTGTGCATCTTTGGCTATAATAGGTACCTGCAGAATATTGGAACAGGAACATGTTAAAAGTAACCAGTAGGGAAACAGACCTAGAAAAAAGAATCTGAAAAAAATCTGTGCTATTGCTGAGCTAGTCATATGGATTTTAGGACTTTTTTGATATTTTTCAGACTGCTAATAAGACAGATCAAGCAATAAAAATAACTTTAAATGAATCCACCAGCTTCAGTGGTGAAATGTTATGTGCAATTCTGAGTGAGGAGCCAAGATCAGAGGCCTTGGTTTTCAGTGGTGAAGGGATGTTTACCTCATCCCAAGCCTCATGGGCCACTGCTGGACACACTGTCCCACAGCATGGGACACCATCATCTGCTGGGTCCAACCATGTGCTCTTTGTAAGCTGCTGAGGTAACTTCACTTGCTTAATGAGGAGTTCAAACCAGGGCCAAAGAAACCTCTGCTCGATATCCTGCATCAGGCATTCCCGATCAGACAGATTCCAATAAATTGGAACATGTAAACCCTGCATGGGTCTTGCTTACCTAGGTATAGCTCAGGTGAGGAGCTGTTCCCAGTCTCACCAGTGGAAGCAAGAACAAAAACCTGGGCTACAAAGTCTCTCTCCTCTCCTGGATGCATGGTCATCTGTCACCATCATATTTTCTGGAAAAATCCCTTTGCCAGGATTTCTCTCCTGGGAAGCTGAGAAGCCTCAGCGAAAAAGGAAAACAATAATTATCTGATTTGCTTCTCCTGTGTTTTTCTGCTTTGGAATGTGGTTGGAGATTGTTTATGCAACATGTGAATTGTTTTGACTTAATGACCAATCACGGTCCAGCTGTGTCGGGACTCTGAAAGTAGTCACGAGTTTTTCATTATTATCTTTTAGCCTTCTGTAAGTATCCTTTCTCTATTCTTTAGTATAGTTTAGTATAGTATTCTTTAATATAATATAGATCATAAAATAATAAATTAGCCTTCTAAGAACATAGAGTCATATTCATAATTTCCTTCCTGCCACAGGGGACCCAGAAAATACCACAGTCATCTTTCAAATTTCCTCCTAAAAACAGTGTGAAATAAGGTCTGCCTCTCTTGAAGAGCAGTGGCAAACTTCCCATTGCTTTTCCTTTCTTATCAATCTTGATCCTAACATTTTATGACTGATGCAGCCAAGCAGTTGACAGAAAGAAGCTGCTCTCCTTCCTCCTCCTGCTGCCCTGACCTAGGGAGCAGCTCTTGACTTTGGTGCTGAGTGCCTCAGAGCCCTGGGATTTACTGTCAGAAAGGAAACACTCTGACTGCTACAGGACACCACGGGGCATGTGTTGCTTACACAGTAATGTCACCCTCTGGGTCGTTGTAAGGCAGAAGGTAAAGCTGGCAAGTGGTGTTTATCTGTCAACGACATCTTGTACATGCCTTGAAGTGCCTCCAAGCCGACTGCCTTGGAAAAAAAAATCCAGTGCAGGCTTTAGAGTTTAATCTTCCCTCATCTTGCTAGATAGAGTAAGGCCCCATTTGTGGATGCTACATCAATATAGAAAGTATTTCTTAACAAAGGTCACGTCTCATTTACATGGAAGAAAAGTAGAGTGCATGACAGGGTAGGAGAGTTTTTTTTTCCTGGCAAGTCTACAGTGCAAGGCTGTGGTTAAATTGAGCTGGCCAGGTAGATCCAGGTGTCTTTCAGCAACACTAGGAAGTTCAGCTAAGATACCAGACAAAAAGCAATGCCTTCACAAATTAGATGGGGACTTAAAAGGTAGCAGATGTTCTAAGACACAACATTTTTCCCTTGCAAAAATAGAAGTTCTGCGTTGCTTTTGGTTGCGCATTTTTTGGTTGAAAGCTTTTAGCTTTTCACTTTTAGCCAGCATGGTACAAATTGAAACAGTCTATTTTTTACTTTTTATGATAGAAAATAAAATAAAAAAATATCAGCAGATATCAAATATCACTTATAGCAATAAATAAATTCACCAAAATCTATAATGTCCTACGTATGATTTCAAAGAGCCCATGTGGCAAAGGCAGAATTGGAGCAGAAAATGTCATCAGTATGGTGCAATTCTGCTGCAGACATGGAGCATTAAGGAAACTTTCCATTCTGACCATCCTTTTGCTTCATGGGAGGGGAATTTGGGGCTGGGATGGGGCTTGGACATTGTCAAATCTCATTCCAGTGTCTCCCCAGATAAATGTGTTCCTCCTGATAGGAGGGGAAGCTCATCTGCTACTGCTTTTTGTCCTTCATCCTTCATTCTTGGACTCTGTAAGTAACAGTTTCCTAAAGGCTCCAAAGCTCCAGATATTAAGGCTGATGAAGAATTGTCTTCTCTTATATTAGACTTCAAAACTCTGGGCTCTTTATTAAGAACAAACCCAGGATGGTGTTTGGTGTTTATTTTTTAATATAAACACATATTAGTGAACTGGGAATCCTTTCCTGTTCTCATCTACACTGATCATTTTTGCCTGGCATTCCTATTTCAGCTGATCAGCATTTCTCAATATCAATGAAACTTTTAAATGGAGAAATTTCAAATGGAGAATCTCAAGTTGGAAGGGATCCATAAGGACCACAAGGTCCAACTCCCTGTTGGGTAGTTCCTCACAGAACTACCTAAAACTAAATCATGTGGCTACCATTTGGTTAAATACTCTGGTGAAAGATTTGTCTCTCAGGGCTTCTGGGAGTGCTCTGATCCCTTGGCTCAGTGACAAGATGAAGATTTTTCTCTGACAGCAAGCAGACAGGCACCTAATGAAATAGAGGCAGAAGTAAGTGTGAGAGTCTAGTCCTTGAAATAGCAGCAAATATAAAGTTATTGGTGCAGATCTAGCAGCTGCAACTGCAAATACAGCTCTGGTGTTTGACCAAGGGAATTTATTAAAAACAGACAGGAGAGAATGATTTAATTATCTGATGCCCTGATTAGCAGCCATTTGGAAACTGCTCAAGGAGCTGAAGAGAGTTAAAATTGGATAGTCGTGCTTTGGAAAGAGACCACAGAAGATTAATTGAGGCAGGCATGGAAGGGAAAGGCTCAGAGAGTTTTACATGTTTGGCCCCTGAGGTGGTGGAGGAAGAGGTCTTATGGTGGTACACAAAGCCACGCTGTGCTGAGGATAAATTTTGTTCAGGAGACGTTCACTTTTTGGGAGGGGTAAAGCACAAGGGCACAAGGCAATGTGTGCAGGGAGAAGAGCAAGTTATCAGAAGGGACATTTCCATCCAGAGATATGAGGCAGCCTGTGCAAACAGGGGGGCTCTAGCAATAGTGTGAGTTAATGAAAGGATGGCTGGGGACGCCAGAGCCTTTAGTTCTATCTGCTGAGGTACAGAGACGAGAGGTGATGGGCTAGAAACAAGGTGGAGCTCTTTCCAGCTCAGAATTCCCATGAAGGCTTGGCTCAGTCATTTGGTAAACAGGGTTGTGGCTGAGTCCAGAGGTGGTTCATGGCCCTTTCACTTGCTCAGAAACCATGTGCTCAGCACAGAGGAGTTAACTGCTTTCTCTTCTGGTTCAGCTCCTTCACAAGGTGAGGTGTGAGCAAATTAGGTGAATGCTTACCATACACAGGGTTCTGGTTCAGCTCCTTCACAAGGTGAGCAAATCAGGTGAGTGGTTACCATACATAGGAAAGCAGAGCAGGATGGCAAGAAAAAATAGTAAAAAATTTAAACTTCATAAAATGAATAGAGAAATGCATTTAGTAACAGAGAAGGTACAGGTTGTGAGGGTAGATAATTGTAAGCATGTTTAGACATCTCTGTGATCAAAGAAGCAAAAGCTTAGAAATGACCACCAAGTATTTCCTTCTGTTCAGTACTTTTCTTTATTTTCTTTTGGCAGCCATAAAGCAACCTGGACAATGGTTGGCCAAAATCAACTCATCTTTTCTATGCAGTGATAAGGCAAGCTTGATGACTATCATGCACTCTCTCAATGTTGAAAAGAAGTATAAGAATGGAAGTCCCAGTAGCACCAAAATACTAATTGTTGCAGCACAAGTAAGGTGGGGTCACACTTGTGACCATATTTGTGCAGGGAGAAAAATAAACTGAAATGATTAGGTTGTCTTAGATCAGAGTGTGAAACACCTGTAGGTGCTTGAGGCAAGGACTCAGCTGGAAATTAGCCTGAAGCAAATAAAATATGGATTACTTTCTTGGGAAATTATCTACTTTCTCTGTCACTGCCAGCGCTATGGTACACTGAGATATCACAGTGTAAATCTACCTCAGCAGCACCACCAATAATACCACTAAAATTTACAGTGCAGGAAACTTGCAGCACAGGAATATGTTTTATCAGAGTAAATGAGAACATGACATGCAATGAATTATCCAAGTATAATGTAAGGATAGGAAAAAATGAAAGGATGAGCAAATTTTCAGATGGCTATTGGTCTGCAATTTCAATTTACATAATTCAGCTGAAGAGCCTTTTCCTTGCACTCACAGCTGGCCCTCACAAAACAGAGACCTGCAGAAGCACAGATCTCTCCATTGACTACAAAGGCAAATATAGTACTTCACTATTTTTTCTGCTTATAACCAAGAGGGTATAGAGCCAATTTAATTTTTCTGCCTATGCCTATACCTGTAAATAAAGCAGGACTGGGGTGTGATTTCAAGTGTTGTCCTGTGATTATAACATGGAGGGATGGTTAGATGCTCCCTTGTACCATCTTGGACCTGCCAGCATTCTCCCACCTACACCTAACCACAACTTAGGCACATCCAATAACCATTCCCTGTACAGATTTTGGCTGGAGCTTCACAATTTAAGGATGGAGAGGAAGTTTTGCCATGCAGATGAGAGCAACTCACTTCCACTTGGTCCAGCAAATATGATCTCAGCACTGATTTATTTAGTAGCTTAAAAGAAGACTATGAATAAGATTCTGTCTTCCTGGTTATCCCTCTTCCTTTTGCTGTAAAGGGAGCCCTTTAAGGCTGTAAGGATAAGCACCTGCCACCAATCCTTTCTCACTGTGAGATTGCAGTGGAGGTCCTTTCTAACCCACCAGTACTAGAGTGTAACCATAGTTTAATCCTGTTTGTATTAGCAGGAATCTCCAGAAGCATAGTTCTCAGCACCTCTTGGCACATGATGGGTGGAATGCAAAGCAAAATATCTTTGCATCTTACAAAGGGCCATTGAGGAAACACCAGGCTGGAGAGCATCAGCAGCTGCTCCTCATCCCGATCTGGTTCCAGCCACCGCAGAGCTCAGTGCCTGGATGTTGGCAGAACAATAAAAAATGATCTCTGCCATGTTATTAAGTCTGTTCATACTACTGCCACCCCACTCACACAGAGGGACAAAACCCCCTCTTCCCTTTCCAGGGCAGCATTCTTTCCTTTCCAAGGACAGGAATTATTTCAGTGATATGAGCAGCTTTATCTTGATAGTGCTGTGAAATAAAGGAGGAAGATAGCTTTAATACTCCTTGTTTAAGTTCTTGTAGGCAGGAGTCTTGCCTATCTCTGTATTTTAGAGGCACATGAATCGGTCAAATGATAAGCACCACAATGAGTAGAGCAGAAAAAATGAGATGATTGTCTTTAAAAAAGGAGCAAAATGCCCATCCTCTAGAAGATGTCTATAAAAAGGCTAAATAGCCAGGAAAAAAAAAAAAAAAAAAAAAAAACAGATTGCAGAGGAAACCCTCATGCAATAGTTATAGAATAACCCGGCCCATGACTGCTATTACATCTCCCAATCCTATCCAAAGATGTAGGATAGGTTTTCTGTAACATCTGGCTCCATTCCTACACTGAGCAGTGTTTCTAGTAGCCTAGTTCTTATTGATACCTGATTAATGGTATGAACATGTGCTTCAATAGCACGAAACCTTTGAGGACCACTTCATCTATTGTGCTAATTTTTACCATTTTGTCTCAAAATTCTAAAAGACCATAAGAAAGCAAATCCTAATACCCTCTGATTCACTTTGTGAATGACTCTGACCTGCCTTTCTCTTGCCTGCAGCTTTGTTGTTTAAGTGGGAGTCTAAGAGGAGGGCAACCCAGTGGCTCAGTTTAGTGGTTCTCTCTGTGTGCTACAGATAGGATTTCCATTCCTTCTGTCTGGTTTCCTGGCTTGGCAAAGGCAGGCAGTGCTGGATCTCCTGGATGAGTGGAGAAAAGAATATCTCAACTCCCAGCAGTAGTCTCTCCAGTTAATGAATTATTTATGCTGAAAGGAATGTTATGGTCTCCACCAATGCCAAAATGAGAGTGGCTACAGGGAAAGGACCCAAGAAAGTGTACCATATGTAAACAGAAGGGAAATATAGAGTACCTTCACTGCTAAAAACAGGAGTACAATAATACTTTTCATTAATAGTGAAAGGCACTCTGCTTCTCACTCTGTCTCTGCACACCATCTTCTCTTGAAGGAAAAAAATGATGTTGCACTGAAGGCGCGCTGCTTGTGCCTACTTGTCACTTTCATGTTGTGAGAAGAGGCATAAATGTATAGAGGCATTTCCTACAGGTTTTGCAGGCAGGAGGAGCTCTTTAATAGCATGGCAGTCACTTTTTCAGCCTCTGTCTGCATGTGTATACGTGTCTGCAAGTTACAGAGAGGGGCGCAGAGAGCAGGCTGTGCGGCTGAATTTAGAAAGTTATAGATGTTCTCATCAGCCCCATGCAATGCAGCAGAGATTCCTTCCAAAAGCCAAGGGAGCAGAGGCTGCAGACAACAGATGTGAAGGGTTTCCCATAACTGTCAATTTTCAAAGTGTTTGCATTGAAAAGAGAGGAGGTGCTATTTTGATTGATATTTCAGCCGCAGTATATAAAGCAGAGGAATTCTTCTTACCCTCTGCTTGTCACACTGATCTCACACACTCTCCGCTGGACTTGGGGCTACTACTGGCTGCATCTGAAAGGCTGAAACTCTCTGGGAATAAAGAGTCCTTGTAGCAATGCCAGAACCCGCCAAGAAAGATGGTAAGCATGACAGATCATTACCTGAGCATTTCTTACTGACAGGAATTATGAGTACGCACACACGAAACACCTTTGAGACCACCCTGCAGACATCAGCCACAGATGATATTAAGAACAATAGCCACATAACATCACAGTGATCTCTTTAGAGATCTCTGATCTTTTTTAGACTAAGAAATGACTTTCAGGCAGGGCTATAGCACAAACAGTTTTAGACAATTAACTATGATTTGAATGGATATTGAAAAGCTACTTGATTGGGCACATGCTGTATTCATTTTTTAAAGACTACAGGACTCCTGTAGTGCAATTTGTGGTTTCTCTCTTCTTAAGCTATCTAAACTCTGGAAAAGAGGGGAAAGGCATTTCTTAAGATTTAAAGAATCAGGACATTGATATGTTTTTCATGCAGTTTTCTAATAGTTACTGAATGGGAAGGATGTGCTTATGAAACAGTTTTATGGTTCTGATGAAAATATATTCTATACATCTAAATGCATAAGTGAAGAATGTAGTAAGTTTTTCTGTACAGCTCCAACTGGAATAATGTATTTTGCCACATTACAGAAATTGTTATTTTATGTTTCAGAAAGATAGTTACAGTCAGTAATATTGGCCCCTTCTGTGGTGCTATTAAGTTCATAGAAAAGAAACTAAGTATGTAGTCTGCTACTGAGAGACAGAATTGTCCACTAAAGACTTAGGTAAAAGGTGAAAAATATTGAGGGTCTATTATTTAATAATTATTTAAAAGCTAATGTTGATTTTTCTATAATTTTGAAAATTTAGGCTAAATAAGCTTCTTCTATTTATATTATTTCTATAGCTCTTCTTGTGTTTTTCTTTCAAATCTGTATATTTTGGTAAGAATTTTTGGTAATTATTTTTTGACATCGACTATATAAAGAGCTTTTGCAAAGCTATAATATGCAGACTGTATGTGCTTTTCAAATATAGGTGAATGAAAGCTATACACTCAGCTTCCCAAATGCATTCCCAAATGCAAATCTGAATTTAATCTTTAAGGTATGGAAAGTATAGAAGTCATTAATTTGCATTTATTTCCCATCAGTCTTGAAAGATCTTCCAGGCTGATGTGTGTAGCTTAAATAGGATTGTTTGATTTAAGACTGACTTGTCAGTAGTATTGGCTTTGAACAACTTTACAAACATTTTACAATGTTTATATTTATATTTCAATCAAAATAAATTTCAAATTTTATTTTTTTGAAATATTTTCTGATTTTGTGGAAGGTAAGAGCAGAGTAACTGTCAGGAACGTTACTCATTTTTGGCACCTTCTTCAGCTGGGGGACACATGAAAATTAAACTTTTTGCACAACTGAGTCTCAAGCAAGCAGTATTGACAGACCAATGTGATCACTTTACTCACTGGCCCTCCTCAGGGCTCGAGGACAATGATAGATGAAGTCTCCTTCTGAAAATAGCTACACCAAGTGCACGTATTAATACAAGAGCCTAATCCTCCATATCAAACCTAGAGCCAAGCCCCTTCTAGAGTGTCTTATTTGTAATTCAAATTATTTACACATGTATTAAGTGTCCTTTTTATTTGATCTGTTATTTGACTGGGTATTATACACTTTAATCAGAATGCATTCTGTGCCTGTCAACTCAAAAAAAACCCTCCACCCTAAAATATTTATGCACTTTCAAAAGATATGTGCTTTGAAGAAAATTAGTTTGGAGGCTTGTGTTTCTTCTTCTGTTTAAAATTAGATTGTTTCAAAAATGTTCTTCCAGTACAGTGCTTACCAATGCAGCTCCATGGTTGTGTTACAAAATAAGTTTAGCAGCTCTGAACAACATTATATTGACAGTGGAACAAATGTGATTTTTAATGAGTCAATATTCAGGACCTAAAAATTATTGAAGCATTCTGCCCTAATAGAATTCACAAGGAGAAGAGAGCTCTGGAGAAGTGATGTGATTGGGTTGTACACTGGTTGTTCCTTATTGCACCCAGTTTATTTGCAGCCAGGAGGTCAGGGGACTAACAGGTTTATATTATTGTACTTCAGGGATTAGCTGCTTCCCAAAGATTTTTTTTTGTTGCTAAGAGCCCCCCTGAGCTGTTGACAGTACTTGTATTGTAAGTGTGAGTACATACTGTATTAGTGGCAGGAGAATTTGGTACCAATAATAGTTCAATACTGCCACACATACAAGCTCTACTCGTACCAGCTCTACCAGTAAGAATTCAGAGCCTCACATGATCATCAAATTCCTGTTCTCATGGTCATTTCCAAAGCATCAAGGGTTGAAGAAAATTAATCAGTAAAGGCGAATCTTGGCCTGGCTGATTCTGGAAATGACCACTGGAAGTTCTGTCTGAGAAACCTTTGGTGAGCTTGTTGAAGGACTACAATAGAAAAAAGAGGGGAAAAAAGAGGCTTAAGGTTTCTCCAACACATGGGCAGCTAAGCATGGTTCTTCTGACATTTCCAACAGAAGCAACCTACTTGATTTATCCCATACTCCTCATTTTCATGGGTCCTGCAAATTAAAAACAGCACACACAAGCAAGTAGTTGAGAAATCAGAAAGTGGCTAACATATGAATGTTTAGAAAATCTCAAATTTGTGGGTTTTTATCACTGCAGTCCCTGAAATACATAGCTTAATTTTTCACAGACGCTGCTGTAATGAGCTCCCAGGCTTTCTTTTTCAGGCCAAGTGCTCTTTGAGCTATTCTAAGATTATTAGATTAACAAAGTGAGAAAATTCCTGACTTGGTGACAGTGTAGCCTCACAAAGAGCTCTTAACAAATAGGATCACCAAATTAAACACACCACTCCACTTAGAGAAGGTTGCTGGAGAGCTTCAGCCTGATGGAATTTCTCACTGTAGAAACAGGCTTCCATGACTAATTATTTAAGGCCTTCATGGTGCTCCTAAAAAGCCAAATCCTGTGAATAAGGTCAGCTGTAGCTTCTTTGTAGTAGATGGTCATTGGTTGTAGGACAGCTTTGTCTTAGCTGGCTCAAAATATGTGTGCAAGGTGAAGTTTGCATCAATGGGTTAACTGATCTCAGTGGATGATCGGGTGTGACTGAGCTGCCAAAGGCCTAAACCAGTGCATTTAAATTTAACAGCCTTTAGCTTTCCTGGTGACTAATAAAACAACCCTCCCTCATATAATTACTTCCTGCAATTTATTGCAATCACTCAGTCAATCTTTCCTCTCCCCCCCTTTCCTTTAACCAATACCAATAAGAGCTGCTCATTAATTAGGTGCCCTCTTAAGCTGTCACAGGCCATGGCATTTGGACACGCTTTTGTAAAAGTGCCAAGTCTCTCAAGAGCAACCTTTTCAAACTATTTGTGGACATCATCCCACAGAGACAGGTGCAAGTCTGTCCCCAGTAGGCAGCTCTGTAAATTTGCCTTATTTATTCTCCCCAGTCTAGGAAATAATGCATGGCCACGAGTTACCATTCCAAATTTTGAGCCAAAGCATTTATCAACTCTCTGCCAACTTCATTTTCTAAGTGTTTGCAAGCTCTGCTTGAATGATGCTGCCTGGAGCATCCACTTTTTGGCAAGGAATCAAAATTAACATCAGTGTGCCTACTTTAGGCAGAGTTTCAGTAAAATTTTATTCAATCTACAAATAGCATAGATGTAAAAGTTGTGAAGAAAACTACTTGCACATACTGTCTGTTAGAAGAACAATCTGTAAAACATGAAGCAATTTATGAAAGGAGGCAAACAGAAAAAATACTGCTTTGGAGATATGGCAACACTGCTCTCCATGAAGACACCCAGCAGAAACAACATTTACTTCTATTTGCTTTTAAACATAATTTTTTTTTTATTGTGAGATTTTTTTTTTCTATCATTATATTTGCACTATATTTGCAACATTCTAAATAACACAACTGTCTGGTGTGTCAAGATAACAGTCACTGTCAAACAAGTCACTTAGTCATATAAAGCATATAAGTACATATGTAAAGCAGCATTCCAGTGAGAAAATAATCTAAGCATGAAGGTTAAGAGGTAATTAAAGTCAGATTTCTTTTGATATCATATTTTCAAGGCTAGACAATTTTTTAATAGGCGAAAAAGAAGGTGAATGGGAATTCTGCTTCATTATACAGATTTTGCTTCTGTCAAAATTTAAACTGCTGATGGAAATGTTTCCTGAAAATTCAAGATCCCAGCATGTGAACATTTTTCAACACAGTTTGGTGCTTTCCATGCAGAAGACTGGACCTGTATAACCAATTTATATGGCACAACATGGGTAGTGCAGCTGCTCTCTCCTCGCTGCATGGTGATGCAAAACAAAAGCACATAGACGTCCATCTTCTGCCATCATCATGGCCCCTCTGCAGCACTGACTGTAGGCTGCATTCCCATTATTTTTAACTTCCTTCATTCTCAGTCTCAGAGCCAAACCACACGCAAAGTCAGGCCCCTGTGTATCATTTACAAAGCTCCATATTCAAATCGCAGGTAAATGAGTTTTGGTGGATGACGAAAGAGTGAAACCCTAACCCCTTATCTTATTTTCCCTCTCAATTCTTCAGAAAGTTTCTCTTCATCACCTCCAGCTAATAAATTTTAAGCCCTCCACAAATGGAAAGCAAACTCACGCCCCAGTGCTGTAATCAGATCCCTGAGGGTGGGCTGTGCTCTCGCCCAGCGCCCCACGGAGCAGCTCCTCCTGCACAGACTGTGTGGAACACTGGGAGATGACTTGTTCTTAGATTGCCTTGTCCCTCCTATTGCTAACTCCTGACTGTGGCTCCCACGCTTCCTTCTGAGATACCAGAGCATCTCAGGTTTATGCTTTGACCTTCCCCCTCCATCGCTGCTAAGTTTCAATCAAATTAATTTGACTGAAAATTCACCATGCTTTATCTTTGGGCTGTTATGTTTTGGTTTATTATGGTGTAAATTGAACACACTACACTAGCTTTTGTTTCAATACAATGCATTAACTTCAATACTGCTGAAGGAGGATTATGCAAGATTGATCTGGCTTGCTTGCTGTTGTTCGTATTTGAGTTGAAAAGCTTGTCCACCCCGTGTGAAAAACAGTGCATCTGTGCACAAGAAAAAAATATTTAATATTGTCACACTAAAATGAAAAGCTCGCTGAGTTTAGGAGGAAAGCAGGGAACAGCATTTCAGCGGATAAGAGAGCGCTTTGTACTTGGCAAAACTGAATTTAGCAAACACTGTCTTTGTGCCTCCCTATACTGCACCTGTTGGGAAGATAAATAAAGGCCTACCCAGTTCTTTCCCCTCATACCTCCTAAATATATCACTTTAAGAGAGCTCTAAAAAAACCAACATGCTACAGTACTCCTCTGTTCCATGAAAAACTGAATGAGCTTTTTCATATTAATTTCAGGGGACAACCAAACAAGGTGGTTGCATAACCAAACAATAGCAGAGAGATCTGGGGGGACTTCAGCTGTGAAAGTATTTGTAGCTACCTAACACATCAACAGTCCATGGAAAATAAGTCATGGAATGTATTTCATGTTTCCTCAGGGGACATCCAGAGTGTTCCTTAAAGGGGACGAGCAAATCAAGTTTGAAAATAAATTGCCTGGGGCAATTTCCCTCGGGACGGGGATGAATACTAAACTCATCATTTATGGGGATGCAGAGGTTCCAGTAAATTAGAGGTCCTAATTTAATAATTGTTTTAGAATGAAAAAGGGGAAAAAAAATATTTTCTTATTCAGTCACTAAAGTGACTGACTTTGTCTTGAATGTAAAAATGTAAAATGTCTATAAAATGATGGACAAGACAAGTGAATAGGATTGTTAACTTCAGTTGTAATTAGTTTTCTCAGTCCACTGCAAACAGTTTTATCTCTTGAGCTGGAGGAACTGTGTGACTGAGAAACAGCCCCTTCTCGTCCCACCCAGCCCACTCTCTCTGCTCTCAGCCACACACAAAGTGCTATCTCTAAAGACTTCAAACAAAGGTTTCTCTTTTTCACTGCTGTTAGAGAATCAATAGTTGAAGCCATTTTTCCATCATTCCACCACTTTATGGCGCCGGGACATTTTGTTCCTTTGCTTGGACGAGCTGCCGGTGTTTACCGTGTTAGGGATGAGAGGAGTGGCCTGAGATGAATGTCCATGTTAGTCCATTGAGAATGTTGGTGACTTTGCAACCCTACAGAGATCCTAATGGCCTTTACACTGTCCCAGAAGATCTCTGGCCTAGGAACCAGATACCCAGCTGGAAGGATGTGCCAGTGAACTCGGTGTTCCTGCTCCCGGCGGAGTCAGCCGCTCATTAAAGTCAGAGCTGCCCAGTCTGCTGCTACTCAGCTGACCTGCCAGCAACTTTCTAAACATAGGTGCCCTAGTGCCACATAAGATGCCCTGAGATACACAGCACACCCATCTTGGGCTGGCAGATATGACCCAGGACCCGTGGGAGGCCTGCAACACCATGGAATAGCAGCTAGGAAATGGATGGCCACCCTACAGGATCCGAGTGGCCTTGGACACCTGTGTGTGTATGCAACTTGAGCCATAAGCAGCTGTTTAAAGGTGAATAAAAATCAAATTCCATTGATTGTAATGGCAGCTTGGACTCCCAGTTCCCATCATAGACATATTCATGTGCCTCCCTTTTCCTGAGCACCATAAGGATAAGAATGCAGGACTACTGTACAATTTGTTCAGTTGCTGTTTAAGGGTTTTCTGCAGTGGGTAGGTTTGTAAGAAGCCAAGGAGAGAGTTATGTTCCATTATTATTTGCACGTGATACTCAGATGCTCTTCCCCATAAATAAGGGAGAACATTAGGCTCAGATTACCTTGAGCAGAGAAGAGTGCACCCTTCTGTAGTCTATTATCTGCTTCATGCATTGATAAAAATAAAATAATGCCAATGAAAAAAGGTTCCAATGCCATTTTTTGTTATTTTTGAGAATCTGATGATTTTACTGGTTTTATTTTTATAAGAAGGCATCAATATATTTTATTTCATGGCTGAGTGTTTCGATCAACTCCGAATTAAATTGTTGCTCGCCTTTAATGAGAGGAAACAGAAAGCTGCACTCCTGTTCCAATCAATAGTAATTAATCTTCATCCTTTTTACACAAGCTTACTCTCATTTCCTCCAGCAGCTTCATGCTGTTAGATGAATGATTGGTTGCATCAGTGATATTTGTACCTATGGGCAAAAAAAAGCACTTTTTAAGTAAATAATACAGTGTTTCTGAATATTCTACAAAGTGTTCAACAAAACACATGTAGATTTAGGGAACTCCAAGAATTCCCATTTCTGGAATTTATTTTTTTGTTGTGGTCTTAGCTCCTAGAGCTCACTGAACTAGCAGATGTTCAGCCAAGATGAAGCAGCCTAGAGAGGACAGTGAATTAAAGTAAAAATCCAGTTCTGTGTCCAACAGGATGTGATGCCCTAGGAAGCCATTCTAGCAAGCATGTTTTGGTGAAAATATCTCTCAATCTCCACCACTTCCTGGGATGCTGAAGGGACAGAAAGTTACTCTGCATTCAAGAAGTCTGAAGATACATTTCTGCTTGGAAACCTCTCAGACCCTAAAATATGCAGCCTACACCAAAGGCAGTGTTTCTCTCTGACTTCCCTCATCCATTACGTGTACTGCTGGTATTGCTGTCAGCATCTTCTCAGGAGTCAGTGGGACCTAGACTAAGGTGATGGGGGATGCCTTACACCCACATGGCTTAGAACAGCCTCTTCTGAAGACCAACCACACCCTCAACCCTCTCTGCTGGTTGGCCAAGTGTCTTTATGTGTATTTTCAGTTTAAAATGACAAAATAATATGGTCTCTGCTGCACTTAGCTGTGGTGGTGATAGATGTCATAATACTGAGATATTGCATGCCCTGCTTTCTCTTAGTGCTAGGTGGAAGTTAATTCAGGACATCAGACCTCCTGGAGTAATGCTGAAGGGCTGCTGAACAGAAAGCCAAATATGACAAAGTCTCAGAAAAGTTCAAAAATTAAAAAAAAAAATCTACCATCCTAAAAAGTTGCTTCATGGAGTGAAGTTTACCACAGAATTGTTTGTTTCAGGAAAGGCTGTCACAAATATGATAACTTGTCAGTGTGTGTGGTTTTTTCTGCCAGAAGGTGGGAGCATGGTTGGGTAACTCACTTCAGAGTTTAGAGCCCCTCCACGTGCCCTCTCCATGGTCCCAAGAGTGCACAGACTGTGCAGCAACAAGGGAGTCCATCTTACAGCAATGACCAAGACAGTCACTGCTCTCCCTTTCCTGGAGATTAGGAAATAGTTCTTACATAATTTGCTCTCCCTGGCCCTGTTACTAATTGAAAATAGCATGTGATCTACTTCCTGGAGCAGTTGTCCTTATATGTGATGGCTCCAGCAAGTTATTTTGATCAAGTGATTATGGCAAAAAGTTCTGTTCTAATTTAATTCTCTGTAGGCTCAAATGGTGGTTTTAGGAAGCATTGAAAGCATTGTTCGGTAGTTGCATGATGCTTCCTGAGATGGATCTGTATTAAAATACATTCATCATGTCTTTGCAGGCCCAGAATAACTTCCTAATTTTGGTCATAGGTGCCAAGAGCAGGTTGCAGTCAACCATAGACAGAGATGAAGATTCCCTTTTCCTACAGACTTCTGTACAAATCTTAGCTCTGTGTATATAGACATTAACTGCAGACCCATTTACTCTATGTACTAAACTGACAGGATGGAACATGATGGGCAAAAGCAACTCACACAACAGCACAATTACTTTTTTTTCTCAAAGGGGAGTCATGCTTTGCTCAGCCAGCCTGCAAACCGGGTCCAAAAGCCAATTCCAGATTTTTCCTTCTCTCAAAGCCCCGAAGCTGTGACAAAATTAACTGAATACAACTGTAGGTAAAACTGAAAGGGACCCCAAATGAAAAGTTTATTGGCTCAGCTGGTGGGAGAGGTCTTACTCTTTGATACTCACCTACTGCAGTATGCTAGTGGACTAGAAAGAGCAGTAAAACGACTCCTGAACAGCTGTTGAATTCCAATTTCCAGGTATTTTTGTATTTATTTTATAGCTCTCTGCTAGATGCAATACAACACTCTGCCATAAGACCTTTCCTGTGGAAAAAAAAATGCACTAATTATGGTCCCTAGAACCAGTTCCAACAGCACTAGAAGGAAGAAAAACTTCCTCTAATCAGTCTGAGCTGATTGAGTGTGTGTGGTAGGACCTTTCACCATTTTCTGGACTGAAATGAAATATCTCAAACCATTTGCACACCTCGATGTGCACAGCATTGCATGTCCATCCTTTTTCAACTGTTTTCTTCATTTCCAGTGCCACTGAATCATTGTACCTTTAAAAACTACAGAAACCCTTACTGCTGGTGGTGGGGAGAATATCTGTGGCTTGAGATATCTAGGAACAACCACGTGAGAAATGCCATGCAGATGGAATAATTTATAGACTAATAGCTTCTGGGTCTCATGCTGTGATACTCATGTAGATAGAGATATACATACACACACTGTAGCACGTCTGGTATCTTGTGTTTTTATAAGAACATAGTATCTAGGTCAAAAACCTTATTTTAGACCCAAAGAAGAGTGTAATTCCAATGGAGACTGTGGCTGCCACTCCCCCACAGATGCAGACTTCAGTGAAGGCACAGAGGGTCAGATGCCTGATGACATTTTTTCCATGGCATTCCCTCCAGCCTTACTAATCTTTCATCTAAGCTTTCCTTAGCCCTATTTTTAAAGGGGAAATCTGACCTCTGTCCTGTGCCCCTTTTTCTTTGCCCTTGTTTTGTATTTCCATGTTTTGCAATGAAGTTTTCTCTCTTACCCAACAGCTTTTTTAGCTGGAGGGAAACCATATGCCATGAGCTGTGAGTGTAATTCACAGCAGCATCTTAAATGCATTTTGCTGTCAGGCTTTGTAAGAGCTTTCTCTCATACGTATCACTTACTGATTTACTGATGCAAACCCCCACAGCTTGTCTGCAAACATCCTGCTGTGTGCAAACATTCCCAAAAGGCAGAGCTATGTGTTTAGGCTTTTTTAAAGTGAAGGCACATAATTCTCACAGTTATCTCCACTGATGCAGGATGAGATTGAGAGGTAGAAAACATTGACAGTAGAAACACTGAGGGATGTTTGTCATTTCATATGTGAGCACCCACAAAGGGACATATATGATTTCATGTAGGTCTCCCAAATTTTCACTCACAGAAAGGGTCCTTTCTTTCCACATGTGCAAAATACTCCTTAAGGTTTCTCAGTAAAATCCTGTATCCCTGGAATCTGAGCAATAAATATTTACATACAAAAAAGCTTAGAAAAAGAGAGAACTATGTAAGTCAGTACATAAAAATCCCAATAAAGGAGTAAGTTTCTGAGTTTTAGGTTGATTTCTGACTCTTTTAGTCTTTACTAGCAGCAATACTGCAACTCTGATATAAGGTGTTCCTGTATTGCCAGTTTGGGCTTTAATTTTTAAAACAAACAAACAAAAAAACCCCTTAATTACAAACTTAATTACAAATCCACTTTGCTTGTATGTACTGGGACATTGAAACTCCCAAAAAGTAGTAGACACTAAATTTTGCAGTCCATAAGTTTGAGCTACCCCTAGCAAACTAAGAAGTGGATGCTACCACCCTCTTGAGCGAGGTGTTTTCCACAAGTGTGATGACTGAAAAGAAGCATTGGGTAGGTAGAAAATTCAGGGCAAAACCAGTAATGGATGATTAGTGATTAAGGACTTGGAACAGTCGCTGATCACGTAGGCGCCCGACAGCCCTGAGCCAGGGCTCCTGTTACACTCCCCTTCTGCAAGGCTCTGCCTCTGGAGGAGGCTGAGGGCTGCACTGCAGATGACAGGAGAGAGCTCTTATCTGAAGGAAGTCTGAGAAGACTCTTCCTTCTTGAAAAGATCACAGAGTATCAGATTATCTGTCACCCACTGTCAAATAGAGTTTAGCAAATGTTTTTCTTATTTGGTATTTGGATGCACTCGTGACATTGTTTAGACCCAGTTGCAGTGTATATGTCTCTGACAAAGACCTCACTACAAGCTCATAGACTCAGTCCTTGGCAAATCCCAACATGTGAGTGTCTGGTTTTGCCCTGAACGTCAAAGAAAAGTCTGTGAACAAAAATCATAGAATGGGAATACCAGCAGGATTCCATTTTAAATCGCTGAACTGTTTTAGTCTGAATTTCAGTGAAAATGAAACCCATCAGCATGTCCCAAGTGTTTCCTTGGAACTGACTGAAAGGAGATAGGTTGCATGAATTCATGCTGCCACAGATTTATGCTGATGTCATCACATCATTTTCCCTAAGGATCAATCTCCCTGTTTGGAATGATTTCCCACTGCCTGCACACAATCACACGGCTCTCAGGACTACTCTGGGAGCACTGAACAGCAGGAGACAGTCATTTGTGGAACCCACTACAATTATGCAGAGCATCAGGCCCATAATGTGATTTCCATAAAACAACACTGCAAATTATTTTCTTTATTCACAGTGAAATATTTCAGGAGAGCTCAGCAAAATAACTGTGTTGTGTTTTGTGTTGAGCAAGACTAAAGACATTTTTCCAAACTAGTAAAATGCTTCCTGAGCTGGTTGGGAAATTATCTGGCAATCTGAAAGGAAGTTCATTAGTGGTTAAGTACTCATCTCTTGAAATAAATGACCTTTCCACTTTATTGCTGACTTTTATCCTATAATTAGAAGTGCAACTGCCATTAAAAGTTTATTGTCAAATTTGAAGAATAGATTGCTTTCATTCCTAAGCACAAGTTCTGTGCTTTATGAAGTTTTTTTATCCAATAAACTTGTCTACTTTATTACCTTTTGACGTTTTCAGGAAGGATGTTAGCATTAGTCACTGTACTTCTATCTCTGGTATCACACTGTGGTGTCTCTTGCTTTCAATTTGCCCTTGGGAATGTATTGAGATAAACGAAAAATATTTGCTTCTAGAGAAAAATTATCAGGGAATTATTGCAAGGAAGGATAGGAAACTGAGTATTGTCATTCTTTTAAAGTGGGATCAGACTATTCTGATGTGTGGGTTAATTGATTTTGGTACATGTATATCAAAGATTATTTAGGTTTGGGTTATTTAAAGGAAGAATTTCCTGTGGCTGGAGTAGGAGTGGAAAGAAAGAAATCCGAACTACGCCGATCTCCTGCACTTTCTGTTTACTCAGTGCCGTTCCTGAGCAGGGAACCCACCTGGCTCGCTGTGCTGGGCTGTCCCCTGTCCCTGCAGATTCCCGAGGGCTGGATATCCCCTGGAACAGGCGCATCCCAGGCTTTTCCCAAGGCACGGATCCCATCGCCCCCTGCAGGGCCAGCACTGAGCCCGGCCTCAAGTGCAGGGGTGATAAACTATTCACAGACCTGAGAGAGGCTTTTAAGTACAAAAAGGCGGAGTAAATGTTCCCAGCTGGGCTGGAGAAGCGAGCGAGTGGCTCTGCAGAGCTCCCACCTGCAGCCCCTCCAGGAGTGTGTGCCTCTCTTCAGACTGGGAAGAGTTTCAGGGGCTCTCAGGTGTGGCACTGCAGGGATAAACCTGGAAGATGCACAAGTCCAGCTCACTGCCATTTCAGAACCGTGTTGTTGGTTTTACGATGTAAAAATAGGGCTGCTGCTTCTGTCCTTCAGACATAAGCACCCATCTCGTTGGCAATATTGGCACAGGCAGTTTTCTCCTTTCTGTTTCACCGGAGCCAGAACTGTGTGGTGCATCACGAGAAGCAGCAGTAAAGAATGGCTCAGGTGACTGAGAACAGGTAGGTGAGGAATGCAGAATTTCAGGAGTTGGGATTCATCTCACACTCACATTAAGTTGGTGGTACAGAAGCTGAGATCGTGCCATAATAGAGGAAAATTTGAAACTCTCTGTCGTTTGTAGGAAGAAGCTGATTTTGTGTGGGATTTCCACAATTTTCACTATGCACATTTTAGGAGGAAAATGCACACTAAGAACTTTTTTCAGCAATATTCAGTATTGCATATACCTCTTTGTATAACAAGTTTTCAAGTGACATTTCAAATGAGAATGTTTTTTTTTTTTTATTTCCAAACGCGGAAATAAAATTTAACACATCGGGATGTGGAATTAATGATAAATCAATGTCACCAGGAATAGCCTCAGGCTCTGCAAGTACAGGTGTGCTGACAAAGTTTTCTCATGAAAGTGTAGTAATGACTGTAAACTGAATATCTTCACATTGTTAAATACTGTAACACATTTCAGCAAAACCCTTTTGTCTGTCTGATAAGAGGTTAACAAGCAGAACATTATCTGTAAGATTTTGCATGCTAGATAGTATCACAAAATTTTAGTCTTGGAAGTCAAAAAAACCCACAAACTGAGATTTTTGGTTTGGTATGGTTTTAATGATGAAATAAATTAGAAAACTGTGATTGCAAAAACTCAGCAAAAAAAGATTTAGTCAAAAATTTCAGTGACATTTGGCACTCAAATTGTGGTCCACTGCTAGTCTGTGGATTGTGAGATACAAACCCAGATACTCATTTTTTCTGTTAGCTGCACAAGTGCTCAGGAACTAACTTTTATGGATTATTTTCTTTGATATAAAGTAAGAGAAGAAAGATATCACGGAAATAGAATGGAATTCAATTACTCCATCCTGGTGCCTTGTGGACTGAGTAGGCTAAAAATGAGTTTAAGAATGCGTGGGAACTTGATAACCAGACTATAGCCACTAAACTTCACCTATCCATCTTAAATGCTGTCAGTGCTTGGCAGCTTTCCAGATCCCTGTTACAGTGCACATGAAATTTTGAGTCTGAAAAAGAAGATACTTAGAAGACTATAGATATATAAACATATATTTTATTAAATTACTTTTGTTCAAGGTCATGGTTACAGTGTTCTTTAAAGATTAATTCCTGTGTGAAAGCATAAGAAATGAGTGCAAGTTTACATATGGTCAGGTTTGATCTAGCAGCATCATTTCAGAAAAGTGGAAACCACAAGGAAAACACTCAAAATAAGCAATGACTGTTTAATGTACTTTTATAACTATGAATGGCAGTGAAGGAAAAATCTGGACTCACCAATTGTACTGCAGCTCCTCATGTGGATCTGTAAGCTATTTATTTGGTGTCTAATCCATTCCACAGAATTCCCTATTACGAGACTTTTGTTCCAATTGTTCATTCAGTTTTTCAGCCCTCTAGTCAGGGAACATTCTTACACTTGGTATGTGATGGTTTGATTGGCTCTGGTGGCCCATAAAATCCTTTATAAAGGAAAGCATTTAGGTTAGTCCCGAAATGGGACTACTGTCAGTGAGTTTATATGCTGGGACTAGTTATTATCCTTGGGCTTGTTTGGGTTTTTTGAATTTTAATCATATACCAAACTAATTTTTTATGCAAACACTTTGTTAATTTTACTTCTTCAGTCCCTACCTAAATGTGCATCACTGAACTGTGACACTTTTAGCTGTTGGATTATAAAATAACTTCATCTTCACTGAACATGCTGATTTGTTCACTTTGTTACAATAAGAGGGAGTATTTAATGGAAGGTTGTTGTTTTCACCTTTAAACACTGTCACAAGTCAAAGCCCACAGTTTATTTTGTACAACCCATCACTAGAAATGGAAACAGAAACTAGAAATACATTATAAAAGTATCAGTTTGGCTCTATCACACTATTGGCCACAGTAATTGTCATTTAGCCAGCCAACCAAGCACCATCAAGACACCAGAGCTTATTTATTTCAGTCCTTTAGAACAAATCTGCTTTCAGGATTTAGGACCAATGTCTGTTTAGAGCTATTTCAATAGGTATATTTTAAAAATAACAATGTCCTTGGACATTCATAAAATAAGGTAATGATTTCAGCTGGTATTGTAGTTTCTTGCTTCTTCTCAGACTGGGAGTTGTCTGTGGAAGTTGCACACAAATCAGATTATTTCTCAGTGGAGAAAAGGCTCATGAGGCACCAGGCATACCCTGCGTGCATGACTGTGCACAGATTTTGCAGATTGATAAGCATTCCTCTCTTTTTTAAAATTTTAATTAGTAATAATTGTATTTATTCCAATTTAAGTCAAATTGAATCCACTTTTATTGATTATAAATGAATTTGAACCAAATCCTCTCTTTTCCAACTTGTTTTCTGGGGTCTGCTAACAGTACTGTCTCCCAATGAAATGGGAAACTTACCATGTTGAGTAAATTCCTGTCTCCCAAAAGTTGAGGCTGTGGCTTTTGCCCACATCATTGATGCCACTGTGATTTGGCCCAAGTGATCCACAAAAAATCGTCCAACCATTTTGAGCTGTTTCTCTTCTTTGGAGTACTGGGAACGTAAGGAATGAAAGGAATAAGCTTCACTACTTTTGTCTGCTGCTGATCTGACCATGAGGTGTGCCAAGCAACTGTTCCACATCCTTAGTCCTTCCCTGCCCACCTCTTCCAGTGGATCATCTACCTCAGGAGAAAGCCTGGTGGGACAAGGATGGTTCTTGTGTCCTACTGGGGCTGGGCAGAGGGGACAATCCTTACACACAACAACTGCACAGGGGCTGGGGTGAGCCCTGCTCTCTCCTCAAAACAGTATTTTGTCTATTTTTGTCTGACCAGCAGAGTCAGCACTTTAGGAATGCCTACATAACAGTTATATTGGTCTGATCCCTCAAGATTAATCCACCTACTAAAATCTGACACAAGCTGACAGTGACAAGTCTTTGTGACAAAAAGCATTAAGTGACCATCCTCATGTTGTTTGACATATGAGAGTCTCTAATATGTTGCTGTTGCAAAGACAGATATCATACCTGTGTCCATGATGATGCAGCCACAGTCCTGCTTTCCTTTCCAGGTAAATGGGGGATAAGTCCTCTGCTCAGACTGGGTGAGATCCTGAATCCCTTGGATATTCTTTGCTGGGTTGTAACTGATCTGTATAGAACTGCAGGGAGAAATTAGTGCAGGAGACTTTCCCCCTCCTTCCTGCGCATGTTCCAGCCCAATGACAGTGAAATGCTATCTTTAGGCTTTCTGCAAGCCCTGATTTAATGCTCAAGGTCATTTCCTTTACTTACTTAAGGTAAAAAAAAAAAACAAAAAAAAAAAACCACCAGAAAACGACCCACTACTCATTTTCCAAAATGACTGAAAGTTCTTAAGCCTACCCAAAACAAAGCTGGTCATGAGCACAGAGCTGAATGATGGACAGGGTTATCCAGCCAGACCTCATTCCCAGTATGCTTGCTGACAGGCTGTAGTTCTTGAACGCTCTGAGCTGCAGGTCTCCAGGATACTCTGCTTTCAGCACAGCAGTAGAGCAGGACCTGGAGGCTGTTTTAGAACCATCATCATGCCTCGTTATGATTGCATTCCGGTGCGAAAGGTAATATATGTGATGTCAGGGAGTTTCTATGTTTTGTGCTGCCAGAAAAGCCAGTGGAAGTGGGAATCCAGAGCCCTTGAGAACTGGCCACCACACACAAACTGGCATCCCTATGTCAGCTCCCTGCCAAAGCTTCTTCTGGCTGGGGCAGGTCAGATGCCAGTGCAACCAGACCTAAAATGGAATTGAAATTTTAAATAATGACAGCCTCAATTTAACATGGTTCTTAAGTATTTTCATAACTTTAGCACATCAATTAATATCATGGAACTTTAAGCTTAGTTATATATACACAGCAAGAGATTTTAAGTCTTATTTTATCTGAAAAACTGAACATGATAAATGTGGAAAAGAGATGGAAAGTTGTTGGTAATGGGTCAAGTTGCATCTCCTGCTGATTTTCAAGCGTGCGTGCGTATATAATTATAAATTACACATAAAAATGTCTTGACTTTAAGTACTTGTATCCTGTGTCAAACTGGATCCTGAATGCATCTCATGACATGGCTGAGGCATGAAAGCATTTCTGGAGATGTCATCTAAGTGACAGTTGTGCTTTCATTTTATTTTATTTGCTAACTACACTTAATACACTGTCTTTTCTGAGTGGCCATGTAGCGAGGACTGCTCAGTTCATTCCTGTTCTTGCTGTAGAATTACATCTGGCATTGGAATTACATAGAATTACATCAGGTGCATTACCATTTTCACAGCCAATGACTAACCCAAGGTCTGTGTTTAGCACAACACAACCCCCTGAAATACAACATTCTTGGTTCTCAAATAAAGAACTGCAAAGAAGCCACCTTTTGTTTCAGAAACTCTGAAGCAGAAGTTAACTTCATTTATTCTGTAGAGGGTACACTTGACATTATGGTGTCAATTCAGTGGTAACTGGACCCTCAACAGCCTCTTTCCCCTTTAGGTCAAGAGGCATCATTGCAACCCAGTGAAGTGCACTTCTCCAAAGGGATTGAGGATTGCATGCTGGAGGTTTCCTCCACCAGCAGCACCCTGACAATGCCTGGGCAGAGCACCATATTAGGCAACAGGCCGAGGGGAATGGCATGTGGGGACTCCAGGGAGCATGCCTCCTAGGGAAGGAGCACAACCATAAGCTGCTGGTTGAGAGTGCAGTGCCCTGTCCTGGCTGACAAGCCTGCTGCAGAGGTCAGCCAGAGAGGGCTATCATTCTTTGGGGAGGTGGAAACTACTCGGAGCTATTAATGGTTTTTTTCCTGGCTGTCCTCAGGAATGGAGCTGTACGCCAGGCATGACCATGAAAGGGGTTGCACATGGCCAAAAGATTATGTTGAAGTATCTCCCGTGTCTCTGCCACCCACAGTGCCTGGAACTTTCTCCTTTTCTTTTTAATTCCCGCGTTATACTTCAGGTCTCTCCTTTGAGCCTCAGTCTTAAGGCAAGAGTTCCTTCTTGCCTCAGTTTTCTTAGCAGTAACCTGAACAGCCTTGAATTATGGTTTAGGAAACAAACCTCTGACTTCTTGGCCAGGCTTCAGTCATTGTCCCATCACAGAATTGCAGAATAGTTGGGATTGGACAGGACTTTTGGAAACTGACATTTGGAGAAAGTGAAGTCCAAGCTCTCTGCTAGGAACAGGGTCTGACGGAGTAGGTTGCCTGTGAGAGTGCTCAGGTTTTGAATGCCTCCTTTTGTTGTCTGCATGCATGAGATGAGGTTTAGACTATAATAATAATAATAATATTTCAGGTCTGGTCTGGGCTGTTTGGCTAACATCTGTTCCTGGTGATGCAGGATTTGTAAGATGTGTGATTGCTGAGCAGCATTACAGTGTTGGTGAAGCCATGGAATACCTCTCAAAATGAAAGAAAAATTTCTCAAAAGGTCCCTCAAAAGTCTCATAAGCCTTTCACCTGAGAGTGGAAAGTGCTATATTTGTTGAGTTTTTAATTATAAGTTTGTAACTCTCACTGGTGAGCCAGGGAGGGTTTTCTAATCCAGTGTTCATAAGAATACTCCCTGTTTCTAGCTATTAAATTTCACAAGGAAAATTATACAATCAATAATTTTCTGCTATTACTTTTCCATGCAAGAAACATACCTCCATGCCACAAAGGTGTCTCAGCAGAATTTTTTACTCTTGGCAGAAACAGTGAGAAATATCATGGTAGCAAAGAAAATAGGTTCCCAGACATACTCTTTGTGGTACAACTTTCATGTTGAAATATGAAAAATTTTCATATTTTTCTTGGCCGCAAAACAAAACTTAGTATGTCAGTAATTAGACGTGAAAAAATGAATTGCTGTAAATCTATGTAAAGATATTTCATTATTTTCACACTCTGTGTCTTGGTCTTTAATATACTTCCTTCCACTCTGCCTGGTGGGTGCTGTGATCAGAATATACAACACCAGTTCCTTGCTTGTAGCAAGGGATTCTCTTTGGAACCTCAACAAGGATTTGCTGTTGTATCTGTGTATGTTCCTAAACCCTATCAAATTCACACACTCAGCTTAAAATTATATTTGCACTAAAACTATTCCTCCCTTTTAAACACTATATAAGAATGAGAATTGTGTTTTAATTATATTTAGAACTGAGTGTAAAGGAAGAGCCTTTCCAGCATTTCTATGTGACGGAAATTGAAATTTTTTTCCTGAATCTGACCTGAGGTGGGGCACCAAGGGTTAATGTCCACAACATGGCAAAAGTTAGTAAGAGCCATCTGCTCTTACAGGTCAAGGTTTTTACTTTTTAAATCTTTGCTTTTTATAAATAGTTAAACTGTAAGTCTATGATAGTGCCAAAAATATTGCTGGTTTCAACCTGTCAAGACTCCTAAAGCTTTTAAATGTTGAAAATGAGCTTCCTTGTCTGTTATTTTAGCTAGTCAATTTGTTCTTATGTTTTTAGATGGGAGAGCATGCAATCCCAAAAGGATAGCATTTAAATAGGATAAAAAGTCTGGCTTGTGTATCACACATTAGAAACGGGAGCAATTTACATTAAAAAATCATCACTGAAAGAAAGAAAACAAGAAAAACCAAACATACTGCAGGTTCCACTCAGAGCAGCTAAATTGTGGTGTTTTGGGTTTTTTTTTTCTTTCTTTCTTTCTGCTTGCACTAAACATTGAACTCTAGATCTAATGATGTGGTTGAAAATGAGATTAAGGTCTCTGGATTCACTCTTCATAATCCCCCTAAGTTAATGGATCCATCACACTTCAAAGTTAAAATAATATCTGATATTATTTCAGTTGGTGGAAATTTTGCTCAATTTTGCATGAGTGAGAGATCTTATCACTCTCTAAAACTACCTGAAAGGAAGCTGCGGACAAGTAGAGCTCAGTCTCTTCTCCCAAGTAACAAGTGATAGCACAAGAGGAGATGGCCTCTATTTGTGCCAGGGGAGGTTGAGATGGGATATTAGGAAAAATTTCATAACTGGAAGGGTTGTTGAGCACTGGAACAGGCTGCCTAGAGAACTGCACTCAGCATCCCTGCAGGAATTTAAAAAATGTGTAGATGTGGTTTTGGGGATGTGGTTTAGTGGTGACTTGGCAGCGCTGGGTTAGTGGTTGGGCTCGATGTTAAAGACCTTCTCCAACCCAAATGATTCTGTATTTCCATTAATATTATCTATTTCCACACTAAACAATTTCACTGAATTCTCTTTGCCTAACAAGAGCTTTAGATCTCTGACCTTGTCACTCTGAAGTTGTCACATGCTGCGTGCGTGAAAGCAGAGTAATTTCACAACTGCATTTAAATATTAAATAACTCAAAGTCAACAAACATATACGAAATACTTGCTTGTATTTGAAGCTCAACATCTGTGTTCTTTCCTTATTTTTCAGAAACTGAAAATGAAAGTGCACCGCCACCTCCAGGTTAGTGTAAAAAATGCTGATTTGAGCTGCAGCACTAACAACAGTTGCATGAGACTGGTTGGTGTGCATTGTCTCTTTAAAAATAAGAGGACAGTAAGAAAAGTAAAAAAGCCTGCCCAAGTAAGACACCCTCAGGCTTCACTTTGCCTGAATAATGATTTTTCAAACTCAATTTTTGCTTGTGAGTGACTAGTTGTTTGCTTAATATTACGCATGTCCTTCAGAATAAAGGTAAATCATGTCTGCTTAAATTATCTGGTTAAATTATGCTGTCCTCTCTGATGCTGGGCAGCATCTAATTACCAAAATACTCCCTTTCATTTTGCCTCAAAAGTACACTGTGAGTAAAGTTGACAGAACCAAGCATGGGATTCATTTCAGCCCTTACTTTTACCCCTTTGAAAATTATGGATCATGTCTGTAGTTCAGCAGCTCCACCTCTGACCAGTGGAGCACATCCTGGGTCATGCATGCTCATCAGTGGCCATTTCCCAGGTATCCTACCTAAAATGCCACTAGATATCCACGTGCAGGAAATGGCCCTGAGGAGTCTGATTTACTGTCTAGAATGGAGTGGCTGAGCTCCAGGAAGCCAAAGTTAGGCGAGGAGAAACTCACTCATAGGGATGAGGGCTTCAGGTGAAGCTGCAACTTTGCAAAGCACAAGAGTTCTCTTTAGTGGAGCTGGAAAGGCAGGCAAGCCTTTGCCTTGTGCCATTGAGTAACTTCAGTTATTTTTTTCAGATAATGTAGATATGTAATGTAGATACATATATATATATAGAAATCTATATAGATAGATATAAAATGTTGATATATAATACATATATATATATATCTTCAATATGCATGTCCAATGTAACCATTTGGTGAGTCTTATTCTCTGTATAGCAACCTAAGCAGCAATTCCAAACAGAACAAATACCCTACAAGTGTTAAATCTGCCTTTACTCACTGTCTTGATAACTGGCATTTTACAAGCCTGATTGAAGATGTCTTTGTTTCAACAATACACACTTTGATTAAAAAATGACAAAGGTATCATTTGCCACAAGGAGTTTCATGGTTAAATTATCCACATATTATTTTTATGTGATGAACTCTTTCATATTGCATATATTTGTAAGGAAAGTTAATTGGTTTTTAATTAATGATATTTTAACTCAACCATAAAATTTGTACAGTTAATATTAAACTAATTAATTTCAGCCTTAGGGTCTTACCTGATATACTTTGTACTTGAATTCATGTTTTTAATCAATCTTAACTTTCAAGTAGAACTGAAATGAGAAACAGATTTTTATATACAGAAAGGAATAGCATCTTTGAAGCGTTACATTAAAAATATATATTAACATTTTCCAAAAATTACCATCTTCCTTTCTATTTAAAAGCACAGGATTAAATACAAAATTACTTCTATAACCTCCTTTCTTTTCTCCTTACCTGCTTTTCTTCTGAAAAAATAAGTAGGGTGTCATTAGGCCTTTATGTTAGGCACAGACCAAACTGGGATATTTCTAAGCTGGACATGTCAGTCACTTCTGGCTCAAGATGCTGTCATCTTGGATTATCAATTGCTAATAACAAAGAGGGAAGTTGGTTTCAAGATTGTAAATTTTATAACTTACAAATAGTTTATTGGACATAACCAAGCATCTTGAACTGCACCAGGAATTTTTAGGAAGTCGTTGTGAGAGCTCTTTCCAGATCTCAATGTCAAGCCACAAGTGTGGAGCACTTTGACTGATGAAGTTTTCAAATAATATGTAGACATGCTGTCATCTGCCAGGATCACTGAAATCTCCTGATCCCTGTTCCTACTGGGAAAAGAAAGTGTTACTGTAGCAAAAGTCCCATTAAAGAACATCTGGCCAAGATGGACTACCTGACAACTGGAGCTTGGGAATTTAGGGAATCCAGACAGAAGCATCCATGAGTCTGTCACATTACCAGAATGTGGCATTTCCTTTTAAGTTTCAGCTTTAATTTTCATAGTTACTGTGGCTGCACACATGTGAACAAGAAATCAGCATAATCAGGGTGTCAACTGGCTCTTGCAGATGTTTTCTCCATGGAACAAAAATTATCTTAATTCCATCCTGGCAATGTTAAGATCACCCAAAGCCATGTTCTGTCAGGCAGCTGGCAGGTAAGTTTGCCACAGAAAGCCATTGCTTACAGACAATAGGATATTGAGTGTTTATACCTTGAAGTCAGCACATGATTTCACAAGATTCTAGATTGAATGAAGTAGGAAACCAAAACAAATAGGAGGAATCCTATCAAATCCTGAAATAGAGAATGTGTGGAATTTTTTGTTTTGTTTAAAGCACAGTCCAAGTTTTCTCACACAGACGAGGTTTAAAATAATTCACATTCACCTGCTTGGAGTAGAGGACAGGCTGGCAGTTCTGATCAAGAAAACAATACAAGTAGCATCAGCAAGACTATGTTGATAATGATTAAGATGATGATAAAGAATTAAAGAATATCCTCAATACACTGTCTCTGTACTTTTCTTAAGGATCAACTGAATGGCAGTAACTCATGTCTGATCCAGTTTCTTTCCAATTAACAATGATATGTAACTCATTTGAGAAGCTTTTGCAAATTAGCCCAAGAACAAGAGACTAACAACTGCTGCTTCTAAAAAACCCAGCTTTTTTTTTTTCCACTGGGTCCAGGAATATCAATCTTAAATGACTTGTTCAAAACACAGAAATTGCATTGATATGCACAGGTTGTAAAATGTTGTATGGAATTGCAACTGTATATTACATATACACATGTATCAATCATTCTTTAATGTTGTTTTTCCAATACTAGCAGAACCTGCATTTTTAAATGCTGTGTAAGTCTTTCTTTTTACTTTAAGATCCTCTCAAAACTATACTTGTACTTCCTACACAGAACAAAAAGCACCACAGGAGGGTGGAAATGAAAAGGGTAAAGGTAAGTCTGAAACCATACTTTAAAAATGGGCAGTAAAGAAAACTAAATGCTGTTTTGATGCTGGATTGTTTGAGCTTTAATTCAGAATTTTGGTGCTAACTTTCAGAAGTGTGATATGAGGCTTCCTTGATCCTTTTTCTGCATGACTTAGCCAGCCCAAGGAAATTATGATACTCATGAATATCTTCAAAAACCCTGCAAACCAGACTGATGCTTTAGCAACAGTATTTATATTGATTAATCTTCAATTTATATTGATTAATCTTCAATTAATGGACCAAATTATAAGTGATTTGCATGAGCAGAAAGCTGAGTTTAAATGAGCCTGGCTGTTGCCCCTGACCAAGCTTGCTAAAACTCAGATACTGTGCACATAGGTTGCTTTTAAATAAAGTGGGCAATGTCCTACTGTCATTCTAAGCTGTTTCTGTTCTACCACAGAAACTTGATATTATACCTTTCAGAAAGCCCCATAGATGATTTTTTTCATCTGAAATTTAAAAAATCACACATTTATCTTTGAGTCTTCATTGGGAGCCCAGCAGATGAGCTCTTTACAGGTTCTGAAAAGTGTGTTTGAGGTGCCTGCTGTGAACAAACAGATAACTGTTCCACCAGCAGTGTGTGCAACAATCAGCTCCAATTTTAACACATATTTTTGCGCTGCTGAGATTAGATTCTAGCTCTGTTGTCAATTCTTCTGGTTAGGAGGATACATTTTGAGGGAAGTGGGCCAAATCCTCTGCTTTTTGTAGGAGCCCTGCCAAAATAGAAATCAAACATCCCATCAGGTTATTTTGAAAAGAATAATCTCTTTTTTTTAAACCTAATTCTGATCAAAGGCTAAAGCAGACCAAGATATGCTTACAACTGATGCAATGCTTGCTTTTCATCTGGCATGGTTATGCTTCTTCATGGCAAATCAAGAAATGGCTTGCTTGAAAATGTATTCTGGCTTTTGCTGTCTTCCAAACAAAATCCTCCCTTTTAGACAGACTGGATGTATGCTGGATACTTGCAGATTTATTTGGCAAAGGCATGCATGGCTATTTTCCTCAGCAGAGTCAAAATATAAACATTAGGAATGTGTGATTCAAGTACCCTTTTGAAAATACGAATGCTGAACCAGGCTTCAGTGCATGCTATTTTGCCAGTTATCCTTGCATTGAGCAATTATTTTGACACACAAAATTTTGTGTGAGTAATCAAATCTGTCAACTTGGTAATGGAAATGCAATTCAGAAATAATTTGCATGCCTAATGATAGGAAAAAAGGATGAAATTCTTGCCTCAAGCTATTCCAACAGTTAGTTCTGCTTGCTTTAATTTGGATATGAGAAAAATGTTTGTTCCCAAACTGAACATGAATGGTGATTTCCTCACTGCTTACAAGCCTACATTTCACTGAATAAAAATGAAAACATGGTAGGTAACTTATCCAAAACTTCTATTATCTTCTTATACATTATTATGTTTCTGTTTTGAATTTAGTGAAGGAGACAAGTATTTTCTAGGAGGAAAAAATGTTCCTCCTAAGAGAAACCTGCTAGGAGGATTTTGCTACCAAAAAATATACTTTGAGATCCTACTATGGAGAGTTTTCCCAGTTTCAACCCATGGTGGCAGCTGTTGCCTCCATAAAAATTCCAGTGAAAGTCTGAATATTAATAGATAGATGACCTTATGCCATGCTCCAATGAAACTGTCACCTCTGCGAAGCAAAGGAGATGTCATTGCCAGACACTCAGTAGTAATACTTCTAAAAATTAGTTACAGTGCAGTTGTTCCTATCAGCTCTTGTTTTACTGCAGAATATCACCAAATAAGGGAAAACATATTTTCACAGACTTATTCCTTCAGGTTTGTGTGCCAGGGAAAAAAAATCTATATATAATGGTGAGCATAAATCACAAAAAGGGAAAAGGTTCCATTCTTCCAACCTGTCCAAAATCATTTACACTTGAAAATGAACAGTTCAGCAAGGAAATTATGACAGAACCAGCTAGATGTTAGCTTTTATATTAGCTATATGTAAAAGACTTTCTGCATCTTCAGAAGTAGCAGATTTAGGTGCTTCCCTGAATGGAAAAAAAATGGGAAACATTTCATATCTGAATTCCACAGCAATTATGCAGTACTTGTGTGCCAGCAGTTGTGCCCTGTTTGCTGATAATTTCTGAGGCAGACTGCAGACACTGTAGGAACCTGAAATGGGACTGTGCTGGAACCTGACATCTGGGAAAGAAATCTTGGTACTCCATGTAAATCCCATAGTCCATCAATTTCACCTCATCCCTAAGAAAATATTCACAGATGTTAGGAAGATACAGTATACCTATTTGTGTGTCTGTTTTACTGTTCTATCTCTTTTTGGTACTTATTGTCTGTGTGAAAATACATATTTATATTCCTTTGTGTTCACTGTAAAGTTTTGAAATGACAAACAGTGTGGTAAATTCTTTGTATCTCATGGTTGTTTTCCTGTAAATTAGTAGCTCAGAGAAGTAAACATAAAATTTTCTTTCCTAAAATAAACCAGTTTTAAAAGATCTATAATAATGATGCAAAAATTCAGGATATATGTGATCATCCATTTTATTTTTGGAGAAACAAAGTGAATCAGCACAAATCCTCCAAATTTACTACATTGTCTTATATTCATTCAATTTAAATGCTTGTGTCTTTGTTTTTAATTTTAGCATTATCTTACAGGTTGAATATGTTATAATTTTGTTCCCACTTGCTGGAATAACAGTAAAATTTTAATATCAATTTGCTCATTCCTTTTTTAGGTCCCATCCAGCCATTCAGAGAGCTACTAAAATTTCTGTATATCTTACTAATAGCTTTCCTCTAGGTTTCTTCCAACCATCTACTAAAATGTTCATTGCATGTGTCATTCTTGTATTTTCCAAGGTTTCACTTATCCATTCATCTCCCTACTAAAACTTCCCCCCTGTGGGTATGTGCTTCATTTACCATTTCCAAAGTGCCAAGTCCCCTTGGTGGGACTGCTGGATTCCCTTTGAAAATCAGATTGGTAATTGAAGTCAACTAAATTTGAAAGTCTCAGTCTTGCTGTGCTCTGTAATTTCAGCATAAACAGTAGAATAGAAAAATAAAATTATATACAATTAATAGGTTTTTGACACTCCTTCACAACGTTGAGTTTGTCAACAATGTGGCTGATGACAAATAGCAGCTTCCATTTTGTGTGGGATGTTTCAAACCAGGGGAAAGTAAGTCTAAAATTCTTGATACCAGTAGCTCATATATAAATCAGTAATTACTTTATTTTGCACATGTGTTTCTACATTTGCTCTGCCAGCAGTCAGAAATTTTAATGTTTAGGTTACACTTAGTGTGTTTAGATTAGCTGCTTCGGAAATATGGAGAGTTCTTTTGTCCTGAAGAATCTATTCCTGATACAGCTCAGTCTGCTCTGCAGTTAATGTTATAATTTAGAAACAAGAAAAATAAACACAATTACCCTATATGTTAATGGGAGTGTCCATAGACAAAGAATAAAGTTTTCTATGGAGGAATTCATCTCATCAGCCTACTGTCAAATGAATCAATTGATTTCCCTATAACAAACTCTTATCATGCAACAGATTGAAAAAGATGTCCCATTAAAAGTTTGCTTGCAGAAGACAAGGGTAGTGAACTAATGATCATAGTTCTACTGACAGATGTGGTATTTTTGCTGGTTTTTTAATCTTCAAATAGACTTTATTTTAGCGTAAACAATCATTCATCACAGAAACTGAATTGGCTAAAGTCAGTCCATTTTGTCCTAGAAGCCTGAGACAGTGATGGATTGATAATTACGCATTTATCAAAACAATCCCTCCAGCATGTAGTGTTTTCATACTCTTTCCATTTCTAAAACATTCAGTTGTGCTTTCATCCTTATACGTCTGACATGTTTGTTTGTTTCCTTTGTTTGTCTCTGATGTTAACATTTTGTTTGAAAAATGAGAGATTACCCTGGAGAAACCCAAGCAATCCCCCTGCAAAATTAAGAACTTCTTTTTGGGTTTTTTACTTTTTCAAATGATTAAATGAAAGAGAAAACTGAGTGGTCCTTTCATAACTTGATTAGCATAAATCATCATGTAGGATACATCACATCAGATGTTTTATGCTGGTCTTAATTTTTTTTTTCAGTCAGATGGCTCTTTGAGCCATCATCAATCACAATGGTGACATCATTGACCAAAAGAGCTGAAAGTACACTTAATGTTTTCATGAAATATGGAGAAATATTTGCAGTGAAAGCAGATAGCCTTGCATCCATTTAGCTGCTAGTGCAGTATGTTAAAACATCTGACATGACTTAATAATTACTGTGCTTTTACTGAAAATCAACATTTTCAACATCTGCTTATGGCATTGGATGATGCAGCTCATGAGAACTCTTCCATTATTCTTTTTTTTTTCTTGTGAATAAGAAAAGATATTTGCAAGATAACACATTAATCCTTCATGTGTAGGCATACCTTTTACAACTTTCATCCTCCTCCCAAGGGATCTTTAAAATGAAGTTTGATAAATCATTAAAAAGGAATGAGTAAAACATTATGTTGAAGTAAACAAATTCTATTAACAGACTTTTAATTAGCCTTCAATGGTTAAGCAAATCCAAGAATTTCAATATTGCCAGTGTTAATGAAAATGCAACTATGTTTCATATGTGCTTTTGTCATTGTTATGAAATTTTTCCTTGAAAAAATATCGATAAATTATAACTTTAAGGTCAAAATCAAAGGATAACTTCAGATTTAAAATTTCATTATGGAGACACAAATACAAGATATAAAAAATCCAACCCCCAAAAAGACTGTCTTTAAAGATGTGGGTTAATATTTTTCCAAAGTTGTTCTTGTTTAACTCTGTTCTCCATTTTGAAGTGCTCTACAGATTATTTTCTGATCCTGTATGAAAACATGTTATCTTCATATAACTTATATATTAAATCCTAAATATATCTAGTTTATTTTTATCTTTCAAAGGACAATTTGGTTATTTTCTAACTTTTTTACCCTTAGGATTTTAAGACACTATGACCTTTTTGCTTATTTTTATCAAAGCTGATCTCTGAGGTTTCTAGTCAACATCTAAAATTCAAAGAGACTCTTGTAAAGATGGTCTTTACCTTATACTGGTTTTCTAATAATCATGATTACAGTATTTCCATTTAACACCAGTTTCATGTTTTTCTCAGGCTTTTGATTTTTATAAATATAAGTATCAACATATTCTATCTGATTAAACATTTAAAAATATCTGGGTAACAATTTGTAGTGAATTAATACCTCATGACAGTCAACTTTTAGTGTGATCAAAAGGAAAATCCAGCATGGTGATAGTTCTTTCCTTATTTAAAATTATTCTCCTGTTGATATGAAGAAAAACTGAGTTGTGTATTCCTTGCACTTTAAATTAATATTATCGTATAGAAATGACAAAGTATAAATAGAGGGAACTAGTTTTAACTTTTTCATATCTTGATTTAATAATGCTGAATGCATATGTGGTGCACATTTTAATTGCAGACGTGGTCATCAGAGAAATGACATCTTCCTCAGGTTAGATATGTGATTCTCCTTCATTTCATTGTGGCTTTCTTATTGTAATTACTGTGGATTACATCTCTAACAAACAGAATCACTCCGCAGCTCTCATATAAACTCATGATTTAATCATAGATCACAGTCCACATCTCATTTTGGTTTTTACTTGCTTGAAACATCAAGGTTTACCATTTCAGCTACTGAATTATGCAAAGCTTTCCTCATCAGTTTGAATCTTCCATTGTGAATGCTCCTGAATATTGCAGTTTATTTCCCTTTCTTTTGCAGGTTTTACATTTTCATGTAGTATGTTTTAAAGAAGATGATCGTCTGTGCTTTCAGTTTCTTCATGTGCTTTTTCATTTGTATTTCTTTTCACAGATGAAGATGACACCTCAGTTAGTACTCCACCAGCAGGTTAGGACTGTGATAATGCTTTGTGTGTGTATGTATGTATGTATTTTTCTCTTGAATTTTAATGAAGAAAGAGTCCAAACAGGCAGACTGAACTCAAAAGATACAACTTAGAAAATTTTTTTAAAGTGCCCTATAGTTTATTAATCTCTGTTCAGAAGTACAAGACCCTTACATCGGTTAAGTCCCATTCCAATCTTGTCTTGAGGTCTTTAGTAGATCTTCCAGAGGGAGATAAAACATTGGTTAGTAGATCCAAAAGCAACTCCAGATAAATAAGTATACTGTTTAAATAATCAAAATAATGTCCCTCAGACAAATATTGAGGAATGAAAATTCCTCTGTTACCTGGAACTACGCAAATCATAGAAAAAACATCAGCCTCATGTAACCTTTCTAAAGAAATTCTTCAACAGAATTGAACTAATTTAAATTTTCTAGAGAAAAGTGGGGAAGATTTCTGGGGGTTTTTCTTAGCTGTTCACATTATTTTGGTATTCAAGTAGTTCCTCATGGATATGGTCCCAAATATTTAGTCTAATCTTCTTGTATGAAGAATCAATGTTCTTAAAATCCCAGTGATCTGAGGCCAGTTAAGCTGTGATCTCTGAGCTGGTGTCATCTAAATTGCTCTTCCCTTTCAGATGGGATGTCTAAGCCAGCGGAAAGAAAGGATTCAGGTGAGACCTCCTGAGAAACACTCCCAAAATTACATAATAAAAATACTTTCTAGACTTTATTTTTAAAAGATAATACTTTATTTTTGTTGTTTAGACAGCAGCAAACTGTAGCTGTTGAAATGCTTCAAAGTACCAGGGCAAATAAGATTCTAGCAGCTGAACCAGGAGCGAGAAGGCTGTGCTGCAACAGGACATGTATTTGGCACATACATACATACCTATCTATCTATATCTGTGTCTGTATAGATAGATACATAGCTGTTCCATTCCTCCTCAGCCTACAGGAATTCCATTCCTACATTCAGCCTCACACAGGACCCAGAAGACTGGGAATCCCACACGCAGGTCCCAGAAGACTGTAGGAGAATGGCATCTTCTCACACCTCAGAGGACGGTGGGGAAAACTTAGCAAAAATCATCATAACCTCTTTCTTCCTACCCTGGCAGGTAACCCACACTGCACCCACTCTGGTGGTTTCAGGATTTGCAGCCTCTGGAACAAAATGAGCAGCTGGTACTTCAACCATGGTTATGGACCTGGCATAGCCGCCTATGCCAGCCCGCGTCAAACCCACCCCTCCTTCTCTTTGTTTAATACATAGGGAAGTGTTAATATCTAGAGGTGATGATAATATTTAGGTGTTCCTTTATGTGGTACCCAATTAATGACTCTGTGTAAGCTTTTTTCCCATTTATTAATATCATTTTTCCATTTATTAATATCCTATTTTCCATTTCACCCCATGGCATGTTAGGTTTGTTGCTGCGCGTGACCAGATCCTGTGCTATCATCACTTCATCCTGTTACTACCAGTAACCTCCACTTGTTCTCATGTTGTTTCCATATATTGCCATCTTTGTGTGGTATAATCTAAAAATTTAGATTATAGAGAGTATATATAGATATGTATCTATATATATTTGTGTTCAGTTATGTCTGTGTAAATCATTCCATGTATGTGTGTATATATGTGTACATACATGTGTGTATATACATGAATGTCTTCACCTGTGAGAAATATTGTACAAGCAGGCACATACAGAGGTGCTAGGCACACCACCCACAATTGACTGAAACACTAAGACTTTATAGCAAAGCTATCTAGCATTTTGATACCTTTTTAAAATTCATAAAACCAATTTGTTTGCATTTTCTCATGGTTGCCATGAGCTGTGTCGCATTTGTGGGGGGTAGAAATTTTCATGAGTTGAAAAGGTTCCCACAGCAGTAATCACTACATATCAGAAAAACTATCCTGACCTCTAACTTGAATTAGTTTCCCCTCTGTACTGGCAATAACTCCTCAAAAAACAGAGATGCGGCATTTGGACTTCAGATTGGAATATAAGACATGAGCTTTGCCTCTCTGCAGAAAGTGAGCAGAAAAGAAATGGGCATTCACTGCCTTTCTCTCTATGTACTTTCTGCCAGGAATCAGTTTTGACCATGGTTTTACACAAGATGTAATGGCTTAGCACAAAGCCAGGGCTGTCCAGATAAACAGACAGACCTGAGACACACAGCCTCCTGGTACAGTGCTCTGCCCTGGGGAGAGCACTCATTTGCTGCTTCTCTCAGTACTGCTGTTCCTTTTCTGGTCCAAAGTCCCAGTCTCCAGAAGAGAAGCTGCTGTGTCTGAACATATTTCACAATCATTTCCATCTGACAAACGACTTTTTCCATAAAATATCACATAAAATTCACATGGCAGCACATGGTATTGACAGATTCTCTGCTTCTGTCATGGCAGAAAAGAAGTTCGGAAGTGAGCTTCATTCCTGTCCTCTGCATAGAGGAAAAAACAGCTTGTACAATGGGCTTATTTTGGGTTGAGAGAGACCCACTGAAACTGTGCATCAGATGTAGGGATTTTTGTGCTTCTAGCTGTTTGTGTTTTCAGAACCTCCATCTCTTCTGAAAAACAAAGAGCTGATTTTGTGCATCACCTCTGTAAAGCACTCATGGTTGAATGCTGGTGCCCTTCAAGCTGCTCAGTGCCCGTCCTGGCTGATCAGGTTGCCCTCTCTTCCTCCCTGAGTTTCATTTTCCATCACCACAGAGGTAGTGTTCTTGCAGGAGCTGTACACAGTGTGACAGCCAAGCAATGGATGTCAGTGTGAACAAAAGCTTACATGTCTTTCAGGACATCTGAAGAGAAAGGTGCTAGGGCTAGAGAGTTTAGGAAGTTCAGGTAAGTGTACTTTGGAGGGAGTAAAACACCCTCAGATGACTGATATTTCCCCCTCTGTCTGCATCTCAGTATGGTCTCTTGGAGAAGGAGCTCCAGAGGAGTCAGAGAAGCGTGATGATGATGCCCAAAGATCCACTTTATTTGTCGAGAAACCTCAGAGTGGAACAGTGAGTGTTGGTAAGTGCCCGGGAACAAAACCAAAAGCCACTCCCAGAGACAGAGGCTGAGCTGGGAATGGTGTGGGCAGATTCTGTGGCACTCAGCTTCTGCCCTCAGCTGCAAGTATTGCCTCTGGTTTTAGTTGGAGGTGAACTCCACTCTGAAGGCAAAAGGACTGTATTCAGAGAAGCAAACCCCAAGTGTTTAATTCAAGACTACCTCAAACTCTAATAATTTACTGAGCATAATGTTAAAAGGTACAGTTTCTGGGGAAGAAAGCTGGGCTTATTTTGATACTGTTGGCTGCACTGTTTTGATATATCAAGAAGATCTTATGCAGGGAAGCAGCAGAAACCAAAAATCATAAACCTCTGTCCCACTGCAGTACTTTCACAGTCTGTGTGACTCCATCTGACTCTTAATTTTGTGGTAGAATAAATGGAGCAGAAGCGAAAGGCGCTTGTAGAGATGCAACTGACCAACCACATGTTCCTCAACAGCTGCATTATTCTTTTCTCTTTCTGAAAGGTGGGAATATTACATTTATAGCCAAAGTAGAAGCCAAAGATCTTCTCCGAAAGCCAAACGTTAAGTGGTTTAAAGGAAAATGGATGGATCTGGCCAGCAAAGCGGGGAAGCACCTGCAGCTGAAGGAGTCCTTCGAGCGTCACACCAAGGTGTGTCTTCACTTTTCCTTCTTATGGGGGCAAAGCTCCAAAGAGAGCTTAGAGATCAGTTTGAGGCAACAGGGAGAAGTTCAAGAGTGGTGGAGAAAACCCTGGCTTCCCCACACAGATTTCAGTGGTGATCTCTCACCCTCTGCAGAAGCAGATTTTCTGCTCTCCCAGCTCAGGACAAGTAACAATGGGGAAATCAAAATTTTCTGATGCCATTTCTGGATTCCAGTTTCTTTTCAGAGCCCATTATTTGAGTTGTTCCCTGTTTCTGGTGCATGTCTGAAAGACTCACGTTTTAACTTCTGCTTTGTGCAAGTGCATTCCCCACATTAATGAATGACTATGCTTGGTTTTTAGATTCATACATTTGAGATGCAGATCATCAAAGCAAAGGAAAACTATGCAGGGAACTATCGCTGTGAAGTGTCTTACAAGGACAAATTTGATAGCTGCTCTTTTGACCTTGAAGTCACTGGTAAGGTTCCATTTGGATCTGTAAAGATTTTTGAGGATTTCTTTCTTTCTTTCTTTCTTTCTTTCTCTCTTTCTCTCTTTCTCTCTCTCTTTCTCTCTTTCTCTCTTTCTCTCTCTCTTTCTCTCTTTCTCTCTTTCTCTCTCTCTTTCTCTCTTTCTCTCTTTCTCTCTCTCTTTCTCTCTTTCTCTCTTTCTCTCTCTCTTTCTCTCTTTCTCTCTTTCTCTCTCTCTTTCTCTCTTTCTCTCTTTCTCTCTCTCTTTCTCTCTTTCTCTCTTTCTCTCTCTCTTTCTCTCTTTCTCTCTTTCTCTCTCTCTTTCTCTCTTTCTCTCTTTCTCTCTCTCTTTCTCTCTTTCTCTCTTTCTTTCTCTCTTTCTTTCTTTCTTTCTTTCTTTCTTAATTTGAAATGACACTTCATTTTGTTCAGACCCTTTAAATGAAATAATACTTAAAGTGAATGTTTTTAGCATAGAGCTCAGAGAATTTCCTTGTGTCTGTAATTTATTGTCTAAATGAACATTGGAATAGATACCATGTGAGACATTTATCCAAAAAATTAGAAAAGCTGGCAGGTAAAACCAGTATTGAACTCAAATCAGGCTCTGGCACACAAAATTCAGGGCTTTGTGTGTTAGAGGTCAGCAAGGCAGGGGGGCCAGCCTGGCTCCATCCATTCACTGTCTGTGGATCAGAACCATTTAATCTGATCCAGGCTGTCCCAAAGGGGTAATTCCCACATGGGGAATGAATTCCTCCTTGCCCTGACAATAAATGTGAGTCTGTAGCTGCAGAGGAGACTGGCTCTGTCTCCTTCCTCTGATGGTGAGTGTACCAAGAGAGCACAAGATGCCAGCAGGGGAGAAAGCATAGGAAGTGAGGAGACAAAAGGGCCAGAGCCTGTGAATAAGGCAGGTAGGGGAATGGAGAGACACACCAGAGAAACAAATCTCCTATGCAGAACTGCAGAAAGTACTTCAGAGAAATGGCACACTCAGCACTGAGCATCTTTGCAGATAACAGAACCAAATACCAAAAGGGGAGCACAAATGCTGGTCACACATCAGGAAACTGAACAAATTTCATATTCCAAATCACACTGATTACATAAATGATTCAAATTATGTTTTTAATTTCTGTGTTACCATTATTTCATAGAATCTTCCCAGGCTGCTCCATCCATTGACATCAGATCTGCTTTCAAAAGAAGGTAACTTCAGTGATCCTATCCAGCTCCTCAGTAATGGACATTGATAGCATGCACAGAACTTTTGTCAGACAATTGCATCAAGTACTTTATAAAACTGTATTCCTAAGTATAGATTAAAGAAGTGGGATTTTGAGTAATTAGTGGTGGTTAGAATGAAATAGTTACAACACATAGATAGTACATATGATATCAAGTATCCCTACTGTGAAATTACAAGCATCATTACTTTAAAGGAAGATTGAATATTTAAGTCAATTAAATATAGGTTTCTTTGGAGGTTTTTAAAAATGTATTTTCATTCACTAAAATACTCTACTGCATGTTTCCTGAAAGCTGTCAGCCACAATATGAAAGTTCCTGGTCCCAATCCTGCACTGATTGAAAGCAGAGAGAAAATTCACAATGATTGCAAGAAGACAGGATCTGGCTTTGTTACCTTACAGTAAACAGTAAATACCATCAGTAAGAAAAAACAGCAAATAGTATAGTACAGAGAATCTAAGATAAAGCATTTTGTCTTAAGGTTTGTTACCTTTCTGATAAAGTAGCAATTCTAAGCAGCATAGGTGTCATCTTTTTATGGTGAAATATATAAAAAATATATAGAATGAAAATACTTTACAAACAGATAATGAATGCAGTTTGTTAATTTACAAATAAAGCTGTAATCCATGGATAACTGCTTTTATTTAGGGGGCTTTAATTTAAAGATAAATTCAAAAGATATTACATTCAAGGTGCATTTCCTTCTTTAGCACATTTTTAAAAATGCAGTAACTACTCTGCTCAAGCGGATGAAGATATCTGGGTATTTTCTGATTTTCTAATATCTTGGTTGTAAAATCTTGATTAAACATTTGCTTCATTTCAGTTAAGATTTGCACTATTTTTTCCCTTTTTACAAATATTTAGGACATTTCTTTTTTCTGTATATGCTCTATGATAAGGTAATTCTGCTAAAGATCACATCATAGAAAGAAATGCACCTTGATAGGACTGTGATTCTATCTGTAAAAACGGACAATGTACTCTTTTATTCTTTTTTATAACTGTTTTCTCCCTTCATTTAGGGAAAGGTAAAATCTTTAAGGTTAAGTACTTTTCAATCAGTATTTGACAGAGCTATGCATTGTTAAAAGCATCACCCAGCAATGCAAATCTTTGTTTTGGTTTTCACAGCAAGAGATCAGCACAAGCCCTTTGTTTTGTCCACTACAGGCATGAAAAACAAAGCTGGTTGTGTTGACTAGCTGTCATTTGTTTGTGTTACTGAAATCTAACACAAGCCTTGGCAAATTTATGTACTCAGTTACAAAAATTTGCCATCAAAGTATAAGAAGAAGCAATACAAACCTTTATGTTATTTTTCACAAGCGCCTACAGAAACATAATCTGTGTGAAAAAGCATACAAGTTTGTGTTGATTTTATACAATTATTTGTGTTTCTGGACAGTGTTGAGTGTATGAGAAGTGTAGAGCAATGAGTATTGTCTAAGTCTTCCTGTATTAAACAAAGATTTGATCTTTTTCTGTTAATAACAGTGGTGAAGGACAAGAGGATGCAGGAGAACTTGACTTTAGTGGTCTCCTGAAACGTAGGTGAGAACCAAGTGGTGCAGTGAGCAGGTGTGGATTGCAAACCATTAGGTTCACCCACAGAAACAGTCAAGTGTAGCATTAATAACTCCTTAAGGATTTTGTGACCTCTCAGCTTTTTAATGTTTCTAACTGGTTTTTATTCTCATAGTATAATATGCAAATGTTCTGTTATTTTTACCTCTAAGTGTGCAGAAAAGAAACCTCAGATTTGAGTGTGCTGGGAAAAGAAGTGAGCCTCAGCCTAAAGAGCCCAATAACATTTAGTTCACTTGCTATTTCTTTTGTGTTTGCATGGAAAGCAGAGGAGGGAAATTTCCTACACAGGGATGAGCAGTACAGAAAATTGAGTCTGGTGCAACAGTAAAAAAACCTGCAAGGTTTAAATTTATCTCTGTGGGTACATCCTCACTTGATTTTATTAGAATCCTAATATGAAAAAATCATATATCATGCTTTCAAGTCATAGATATTGGTATGATTCTTTGTAGCTTTTTTTTAATATGTACAAATATTTTTTAATATGTAAATATACAAATGCTCAGTCATGTTTTATTTAACTCAAATGTTTTGATGGAAAAAACCTGGATACATGTTTCTCTGATTTGCCTTGAAAATCTGGTGTTATGTCTCTAGTTATCTCAGATCTTAAACCCAGTTCAGTCTTTCACCAGGTTAAGACAAGATAGTTAAGTCATCATCTTTTAAAATCAAGAAGAGAAATTCTATATACCATGGAAATCAATGACAGCTGATCACAGAGAACTGGAAAAGGAATTGCATCCTTTATCTCATCTACCACGTACTCTGAAAGAGGAAAATCTGTAGCGTTAATTACATTAAAAGGTCACAAAGGGCTCATTGGGTATGAGGGCAAGAATTTAAGCAACTAAAGCACACAGGAAAAGCTGAAGCTGAAAGCAGACAAAGAATTACCTGGACCAATTCAAATCCTCCAGATCTTTGCTTTTTCAATCTTCTCATCCCTAATTAGGACCTTCAGTTTGTCTTTTCATCCTACTAATCAGACTTGCCATGCCAGTTCTCATGACCGCCTCTGTGGTGTTTCCATAGTAACATGATAGATGCATGTGAGAGTTCTTGGTGGTTTTGTGGAAAGATAAAAGTGATTTAAGAGCCATTATATCACTCTACTAACAATTAACTCTTAAGATTTGTAAGATAAATACTGTCCAGCCTTATAAACATGGAATATCTATTGTGAGTTTAATGGATAAAGCAAATATTTCATTTTTAGACACCATTATTTGACTTTGGTCAAATTGGTTCACCTTGCTTCAGGCCCTGAAATGCAACCTCATATTTCTGAGCTTAATTGAATAAAATTGTTAATTAAGCCACAGTGTGGATATTAATATCCATGTGTGCGGATATTAACATCCATTATTACAAAGACAAATCCATGGTTTTATTTTATTTCAATTTTTACAACAGGCAACGTTGGAGGTGCATTCTTTCTCTTTTTTTTTATGGTTGTATGACCAAGGAAAGACCTAGAACTTTTCCCTTTTGGTTCATACTATTTGAAACATGTTTTTTTTTTAAGAAAAAAAAAAACCCAAACCTAAATGCATACAATCAATATACTGTCTATTTTCTAATTTTCTGCTAGTTGGCAGGCAGATGTATCAAGTCTTATCTCAGTAAGCCACACTATGACTGGATATTCTTTGTCAATGCAGTGGATCAGTAGGACCATGACATTCCAGGAGGCATAAGATCTAAAAGTCACTCAAATATTTAGGTCCTTGTTTTGTTGGTTTCTGGTTTTGGGTGGGTTTTTTTGTTTGTTTTAGTTGTTGGGGTTTTTTTGGGGTTCTTTGGGGTTTTTTTCCAAGTACATCTTGCAACAAAGTGCACATATTTAGGAAAGAGACCTGAAAGTGATTTCATGGCAAGGTCAGAGGTCAGTCTGCTTAGGAAATACCTTGCTCTGTTTGGCCTCAGCTCAAACTACTGAGGTCTCAGAACAAAGATGAGCTTGCTCTAAGCATCAAAATTTGTTTTCCAGTTATGCAAGAGGAAAACAAGCCTGAAATTAAGTTTTCCAGTCTGGTGGAGAATCAGGATCCTCATTCTCAACCACTGCCTGATTTACAGGGGAGCTTTATTTGGATTCCCCCAGAGTGGATGGAAAGGATAAAAGAAATAAATTATAAAATTACATACCTGAGATTCTCTAACTTACATTGCTGTCTCAGATTTATTCTATTTGAAAGACTACTCAGGGAGAACCTCTCTTCCTTTTTAAAATTACAGAGATATTATGAAAATTAATAAACTTAATGGACTAAACAGCAAAGTGGTTTCCATGGTTCCTCATCCAACCGTGCAGAGATTCTCAGGGGTCTTTAGTGCTATTTCTGTGTATGTCAAAGAAAATCCTCTCTTTGACTCCATAAAGCTCAACTCTAATAGTGCCTCACTGCAAAACTTGGTACTTTTTTATTTCTCAAAAGTTTATTTTCTTGCCCTGTTCTCAAAAGTACTGATTTTGTTAGACAAGCTAAGTCAAATTGGAATGATCCTGGTCTGATCCTAATTATATTACAGGAGTAAAAATCTAGATTTCTTCCTCAATTCCAGTATTGTTCTAGCCACTTTTTTGAGCTAAATTGTCAATCTGAAAGAATATAGTTTTGTTTAGGATGCTTTCGTTGTTCTGTCATTTATTGGCTGCCATTGAGAAAATAATTATACTTCTCTTTATTGGTTGTCTTAGCCTGGAGCTGCAGATAGTAAATACTGAATAGTACTGAAACTTCTGTGTAAAGGTGATTCCTCACACAGGCCTCTGAACACATTTCCTGCTCTTAAGACTGAGATACACAAGGAAGCGAACAGATCCATCCTTCAAGTCCAAGTTGGTGTGGAAATCTCCAGTTCCTATTCATTTGACAACTTTAAGCAATGCTGAGAAGCACTGGTGTAACTATAAGCAGACACAGATTCCCCTGCATTTCAATGTCCTGTTGCCAGTCACCCACAGTGGCAATTACAGGGACTCAGGGTTTGAAAACATTTTTATATAATTTTTAAATATACAGATTAGACTCAGTGGTGCCATCATAAATTGTGATTGATTCCATTCAGGTTACAGCAGATAAAACTGATTTAAGTGGGATTAGCCGGTATGCTATTACATTTTCAAACTGTATTTTTTTTGGAAGCAATATAAAAATTCTCCTAAGTGATTGTATCAGAAAAGGACAAATTAAAACTTGCATTCAAATTCTGCCTTGAAGAAGTGTAAAGTAAGGAGTGAATGCCATTCTGAGCTACTCCCCTCATATTGAATGAAATAAAAAAGATACGATGGCAGCCTTCAAATTTTGGCCAAAACATTTCTAGCCTCACCATAGATTCAGCTTCACCTATTTTTTTTATGGTGGGATAAAGCCTCACTAACTCTTCCCCCATAATTTTATTTTGATAACATCAGGGAGGTTAAGCAGCAAGAGGAAGAGCCCGAGGTGGATGTGTGGGATCTGCTGAAGAACGCGAACCCCAGCGAGTACGAGAAGATCGCGTTCCAGTACGGCATCACCGACCTCCGGGGCATGCTGAAAAGGCTGAAGCGCATGCGCAGGGAGGTGAAGAAGAGTGCAGGTGAGAATGGGGCAGAACATTCCTGGGCTCTGTGGTCACACACAAACATTCCAGTGCTCACTGCTCACACACAACCATCCCTGTGCTCACTGCTCACACACAACCATTCCTGTGCTCATTGCTCACACACAACCATTCCTGTGCTCATTGCTAACACACAATTCACCTAAAAAAACCCAAATATGCCTCACTTCCACACAAGGGAGCTTTCACACTACAACTCGTTCCTGCGAGGAGTTAATCAGAAGGAAGATTTGGTCCATGGTGGAAGCATAAACACCTTATCAGTGCTTACATAAAGCATCCCTCCCTCTCAGATAAACAATGGTTCCATCTGGAGCAATGTCCCCCAGGTGTGTGGAAAGGTGTTATCTGATCAAGCAATACAGAAATTAGACTTTGTGTTACCATCAATATCTTCTGCTCTAAACAGAGGTCACTCCAAACACACACGGTGTCTGCTCTTCATAATCTCGTTTTGCACTTAATCTCCGTTGCTCAGAAATTCCAGCTGTACCACAGACCCTCCACCCTGAACTGGGTGTGGACATTCAGGCCTGTCTTTCATCAACCCTACTGAATAATAGGAGAGGTGTAATTACATACAGAAATATGTATGTATGTAATACATATGTCACCATTGAGCCAGAAATGACACAAGTTCACTCGAAGGCTGGTTTGCAAGGGAAGCATGTTTAATAGAAAAGTGCTCTCTTTTATAGACAGATTCGACACATTCTACTTGATTGGCTAGCTAACAAAAACATCTTTCTCACAAACAGTCCTTGAGAAGAACAGAAAAACAGAGTAGAAAAACACCACCTGCAGGTCGTTAACAAGTTACCATCGTTTCTGTGACTCCCTAAAAAGTCTCACAAGTCCACTGTGAGAAAAATGAAACCCGTTTTCTCCTCTCTGACCAGGCTGCTGCGTCCACATACATGAGTATATAAAATACATGTATATACCACAGAACGTTTGCACACACATATAAATACAATTATACTATTGTGGCATCTGCTTGTTCCTGGACAGCGTTTCAGAACTGGATGCAGTATATACATTTCCTGTGTCATTGGTTTTCTGGAGGTGTCCCTTTTATGTGAGTGAAGTCCTCCACAAATCAGCTGTAATCCAGCCCCCTGATACACCCTCTCTCCTCATCCATTACCTCACATCATAATAGATGTTATGGTACTTACACATTCATTTTTATTTATGTGTTTCATTTGATGTATCTAGCCAGTCCTATTTGGAATACAGTCACAAAGTCTTGAAGAGATGCCAGCTTGATGTTGGTCAGGATAACCAGATGTGCACAGCTTTGTGCTTACTCTAGTGTTTCTAGATGATTCCATGCAGACCAGTGTGAGAATATCTTGTGATGCAGAACATTGTGTGCATGTATTCTGACAGCTTTGATGAGACTTATACAGTGTCATTTCAGCATCCATATTCTTGTTTCCTGACCTCATGTTAAAATAATGTTTGACTTCCACAACAGCTTTTGCCAAAGGCCTCGATCCTGCATATCAGGTGGACAAAGGAGGTAAAGTAAGATTCATGGTGGAGCTAGCAGATCCAACAGTGGAGCTCAAGTGGTATAAAAATGGCCAAGAGATACGACCAAGTGCAAAGTAAGTGATTTTAGCATATTTGAGCAATAAAATGGACACACATCTCCTCCCTTGACAAGTGTGTTGCCCAGGTCTATCTCTTTGCTCAGGCTGCACCAATTTCACTGCTGAATTTCATGAGATGTGAAGAGTATACAAATGATGCTGTGTTGCTCAGGACCCAGAAAAGTACACTGTAGGCTAAATGTAATATAAATTTCCTCCTTTGTCTCAAGACAAAAGTCTTAGAGATCCTCAAAAAAAATGTGGTGCCATTTTCTACTCAGTAGTTTCCAAAAATGAGGCAGCACTGCCAATAAATAAATCACTTGTCCTTGGTCATGCGTCTGGAGGTGGACATCATCTTTCTACAGTAATTTTGTGCTAAGAGCAGAGATTTTCCATCACATACTTACCCACAAACCCTAAGAAAAGGGGGGTGAGTTTTGTCTTATCTTCCACTACTCTGTTGACACCCTGAAGTCAACAGCCTGCACCATCAGTCATGAGCAACAGGTCTAGTGTACACAAGCTTCTTCACCTGAACATTGGTTTATTCTCTGGCTTTTCCAGGAAGTGCAGGTGCAGACATTTGAGTACCTGTAGAGCAGTGCCTGCAAGTTGAGCCCAGTCCTTTTTGTGGGCACAACCAACTCTAACAACCCCGTGCAGAAAACCCCATTCATTCCACAGGCAGACACACCTGGGGAAGATGCGCATAACAGTGTAATAGTTCTCAAATGTTTCTCAGCAGCACAAAGTCCTAGACAATTTTTCCTCTGACCAGTTAAAAAATATAGTAATTAACAAAAGGCCTTTTTACAGAAATGAGGCAGATTTCCTTCACTCTGTTGAAATCAAGAAAGGATTTTGGTTAAAATTCATGATTGACAAAAAAATGGATAATGGAGTACCTTTTCTTTAGCCCCTGTATTTGGCATAAGCAATTCAGAGGGGTTTTGCAGGCAGCTCTATGGATTCCTCCCCAGCAGAAGGGGCTGGGTTGAGTGCTCCAGTGCATTTCTACCAGGCAGCTGAAGCAGCTGTCAGATGCTAACGAGCTTTGGTCATTACAAACCTGGAGCAGATCTAAACTGGTGACATAAAGGTGAAAGGCTCCCTATCCCATTACCAAAACCCCATATCCCATTACTGATATCTTGTGCCATCTGGCCTACCAATAATATTAACCTCTTAACTTTGGCTATTATTACACTTCACAAAAATGTTGGAATGAGTGATGGTGTCCTCTTACTGGTTATTTTCAGCTTTACTCATCTAGAGTTTCAGACTCCATTTTATTTGCCATCATTTGACTCCAGCTTCTTTTTCTTTTTTAATTTCTTCTTTTCATATCACCCAGACCTGGGATCTTGGAACAAGCCAGAAGCAGTTCATTGTCACTCTACATCACAGCTCTTTTTTTTGCTAGAAGCCTATGACAGCTCTGTTGAATCTTGGAAATTGCTTCCAAGGACAATTTTCCCAGTACTGTGTAAACCCTAGTACTTTTGCCTCTAAAAATCCCTACAGCACTTTCTACATAAAACAAAAGGTGTCCAGAAGTTTTGCTAACGTGTCTTTGCTGCATTCCTGTCCAAACAGATACATTTTTGAGCACAAAGGTAACCAGAGAATTTTGTTCATCAATAACTGTACGATGACAGACGATGCTCGCTATTACGTAACAGCTGGTGATGAGAAATGCTCCACAGAACTGTTTGTGAGAGGTAACTATGTCAGCTTGGGGCTGTTTCACCTGCCCTAAATTTATGTGGCTTCTTTGGCCGCAACAGAAATTATCAGGGAGGATCTGGTTTGGTATATTTTTGCAATTTGCATTAGCAGCTAATGCAATTTTGCATCAGTATACCAAGTGTCAGGATCACTTGGTATTTCTGTGATCCCTGGCCATTTATTTTTTTTCTCATCCTGTAGTTAGCAGCTTAGTGAAAACCCTGAAATGGGGATACGGTCAACTTGGTATTGTGCATTGGACTCTGATATTGTCCAAGTGCCCTCAGATCAGGATTTCTAGAAGCCAGTTTTCATTCCACTTGCACTGATTTGAGGGAAGACTCTATCAACATTTATGAATGGGAGTCCATATCTTCACTCTCTCTGTTCCTGTGGTGTTGATTATCTCAGCAAAACAGATATTAGTATGAAGAAATTTACTTTTATTGAGCAAATTTCCTACTAGCATTCTAAAGAGCAACAACTTTTCTGATTTAAGGCAGAAAAGGCTGCACTGATACCCATATTAGAACTTGAAAGTAATACTGCCTTCTACAGCATGATTTAGAAAAACCCTTTCACTTGGTTTTCCCTCTCAGATTGTAAATCTGTAATTTTTTCTTTCCAAAGACCCTCCAATTTTGGTGACCAAAGGCCTGGAGGACACCAGCACCTATGTTGGTGAACGAGTAGAGCTGAGCTGTGAAGTGTCTGAGGATGATGCAAATGTGAAATGGTAAGATGTGCTTTGAACAGCTTCCATGAAAATAAAACCCAGAAACTTTTAATCATGGACAAAAACGTGGGCAGCTTTTTCCTAAACCAGTAAACCTGAAAATTGTTAAGAAAATCTCAATAAAACCTTATTCAAAAATGTAGCAACAACAAAAATACCCTTATACATTCATGGATGAGTTTGTTTAACATTTTCTAGTGCCTTACAGTCTTGTAAAGTCTCCTCTGGGAGTTTCAATCTATGGAAGTCTTACTTGCACAGGACTTCCTTCGGAAAAATAAAAATTCTTTCCTTTCCATTAGGTTTAGAAATGGTGTAGAACTTTCCAACGATCCCAAATCTCGGTATCGGATTAAGGTTGAGGGTAAAAAACACACTTTGGTCATAGAGGAAGCTGCCAAAAATGACACTGCAACCTACTCAGTAATGACAACTGGAGGGCAATCAGAAGCCAAGCTTTCAGTTGACTGTGAGTATCATCCACCTTGCTCTCCAATTCATGTGCCACAGCGCGCTGGCACACAGAAATGAACAGTTTTCTTGCCTTTCCCTGGAGGTTGAAAAGGAGACTTAACTTCCGTGGCAATTTTTTTGCTGTGAATTGCCAGAATAACAAAGAAAACTTCCCTTTGGAAACTATTTCCATGAACTAGTTCTGCTTGTTAACTTTCTCTCACACCATTAATATGGAAAACAAAGCAATCCATCCAAAGGTACAATAGGTCAAAAAAGTGAATTTTCAGGGGAAGTATGTGTTTTTCTTCAGTCCTTTCAAGCTTTTACAGGAAAGCCAAACCTTGGCACAAGCACATGACTGTGTATCCTGTCAGCTTTGTTTGTGCAGTATCTCCTTAAAGTGCTTGTGTCTTTAAACAAAATTTATCCGGTCCGTGCTCTGAAGTTATCTTGCATTATGCATAAATGTACATTTTTACTTGCAATACTACTCTTGACTATTTTGTACCAATTGGCACCCTTACCAATTCATGGTTTCATTATTAAGTTGGAAATGGCCCCCCATGGTTACTGAGCTCCATCATCTTTCTTTAATGCATCTGCTTCTGTGTTCCTAAGTGAGACCTCTGAAGATATCACTTGCACTAGAAGACCAGACTGTGAGGCTGGGACAGGAAATCCACTTGAAGTGTGAGATATCTGAGAATGTGGAAGGGAAATGGTACAAAAATGGGCAGCTGATTGAAGCCAGTGACCGTGTAAAGCTTTATCACAAAGGAAGGTAAGCCTGTTGTGCATTGACGTGGCTTTTGGTGGAATGACACTGCGGACTTGTGCCAGTCTGTGGGTTACCTCACTAAAAATCATCTGCTAATCAAGCCTAACTTCTGTCCCTCAAGACATATTTATTTCTGTCATTTTAAAAGCCATGTCTCCTTGCTTCCTTTAATCTTATTTTTTAACCTTCTTTTGTGTATTTTGGCTGTGGAGGACAATAATCAAGTCCTGGATCCACCTAAGTTCAAGCTGTTGATTTTTCTTGCCATTACTGTTGCTGTTGGTATGGGATATTAAGCAAAAAATTAAAATTATTGTTAGACATTATTAAAAGATACAATTCCTTTTCTCTTTCCTTTCTGTGCCTCTTTTCCTCATAGCTCCTGTTTGTATCAACTCACAAAGATGGTCCTACAAAAGTCAGAATATTCCCACAATGGGATCACCTGCAGATTTTTTCTTGAACAACCAAATTGCAATTGAATGGCAGCAGCATAGAATCCCTGCGTAAAAGAGATTACACTCCTGTATTTTCTTTGTTCTGTATTTAAACAAACAATATTAGAATTGGTTACTTTATTTGGTGGTTGTTGTCTCAGTAATATTTTGTACAAAGCACACAGTATTTAATCACTTAAACCACCACTAAGCAACAAGCAAAGGATTTTTAGTCAGTAATTTTACTCACTTTCACAGATCTCCTAAAATTTTCACAGACTTTTCCTTATAGCCTCAAGCAGTCTTCAAACATAATTTACACAGACTTCTTTCTCAATCCTTTTACAGAATCCACAGATTTGTTATACCCGTTTCTGCTGTTGATGATGAGGGTGAATATATGTTTGTGCCAGATGCCTACAACATTAATATTCCATGCAAAGTACATATTGTGGGTAAGTAGGATGCACAGTGACCTGTATAGAACAGCTTTCTGTGACCCTTGGAAATTAAAAGCAGTGTGAAATACCCCTGACCACAGCCACTTTGAGCAGGCATCCATCGGAGAAAACAGACCTGCAGCTTTGGCAAAGTGCACTTGAGCTGCTGGGAGAGTCCTTTGCCTGTGCTCAGGATCTGCTCCAAGTTTTTGTGCTGGGGGGAGCCCCTGGGGGAGGCTTCTTGAGGCTGAGCTCCTAAATCTAAACCACTATGAAGAGTTTGTGTAAAAGAAAACCTGCTAGATATACAGATAACCTCTCAGATATACACTGCTGTCTTTAAGAACTGGCTTGCTAACATTGCAAAATGTGATTTGATAAGAGAGGAGTAGAATAAGCGCATATTTACCTATTCACTAAAAACATTAAATGCTATCTAGAGGGAAAAATTGTTCTGCCCAGCTTTGATTCATTCAGCAAAGCAGGAGGCTTGTAAGTGATCCCAGTCCTTCAAACAAAAATAAAACAGGGCATTGACTGTTCCCACAGCAATGCCTCACCAGCTTCTAGCTGCAACCAGCAACTTGGAAGTCAAAAGGAGAACAATATAAATTATCAAAGTTTTAGAAAACATGTTTTTTAATTGAACCTGAGAGATGTGGGATATCTGTATTACAAAAAGTAATGGTCGGATTTAGGGAGAACAAAAAAGGAAGTGATACTAGAGGGAAATTATCATTGTGCATAGTTCTAATATGTTAAAAAAAGTTGCAAGAGGATATTAATCAGTTTTTCTCCATATACACAGTGATAATTTTGTTTTCAGAAAAGGATTGAGGTTTATAAATTTTTAAACTGTAAGGACAGTGAAGGCTGAAGTGTGGTTAAATGTGCCATAAAAAAAGCCCACAGCTGAAATTCTCAAGAGCCACTTAGAGGAAACCACTCTCAGAAGTTACCTGTATATACATAATTCTGCCTCAGGGAAACAGTTATATATTTTTTTCATATGGTCTTTTTATTCCAAACTGTCTATGGTGCCATGACTTCTTTTTTATTAGGCAGTTATTTTCTTAAATAGATCCTTCTTCACAACTTTTCTTTAAAACAAAATTCAGTTGCTTAAAAATACCAAGAAAATAAAACATAGAGCATGTTTCTGTGTGTTGCAGACCTGTGCCAGGTCACTGAGCTCTCAGAGCAGCAGCTTCATGCCTAACTTGGACAATCTCTCCTTTTTCAGATCCTCCTAAACTTCACCTGGATGGTCTTGGGGAAAATAACACTGTGACAGTAGTGGCAGGAAACAAACTGCGACTTGAGATCCCCATCACTGGTGAACCACCTCCAAAAGTCTTTTGGAGTAGAGGGGACAAGGTACATTGTCATTGTAGATGTTCATTTAGTTTAGCCAGGAGCCTTTTCCTTCAAAGAATAATCTTTAGCTTTTTGAAGAAATTTATTTTAATTGCAGAAAATAAGGGGGAGATGCCCTGAATTTAAAAATGCTCATTGCTCAAAAAATAAGGGTAAAACAGGTAAATATTATTTAGAATCTTTTGGGTCTTTTTAAGGAAAGCCTGAAATTAATAAGGAAAAATGGGTGTACTATAAAAAATAGTAGAGGAGAAGGATTTATTGGATGCAGAAGAAAAGTTGTGAACATTTACCAAATGGCTACTTCTTCTATACATTCAATGCCCAGAATGGCTGCCAAGTTTTGGCAGGAAGCCATGATATGGTCTGGTTTTGGAAAATGAATGACAAATTCTAATGGAGTTCAAGTCTCAAATGAAACAATGGGCTGGGCAATTGAGGTCTTGCATCTGGTGTCTTAAAGCAAAACTTTTGCTTAGATCAATCCCTGGCTGTGTAAATACCAAAATAATAGTTTTTCACATTTAAATTTTCATTGTGCAGTGTAGAAGCTGGGACATTTTACCAACTAGTGCACTCATCAAACCTATCTGGTCCAATCTGTGACCACTATTTTTCAAATATTAATTGTAGGGTCACCACTGTGGTCCTGTCCAAACAGGGAATTATGCTAGGAGAGCTCCTACTCCGAAATACATGACAGCATTTGAAATCTGTGAGGAGAAACTACTGACCATTACAATCACTCTCACCTTTAAAATTAATGATTTCCTTTTGATCTGAGGAAGAATCAGCTATTCTTTTTCCATCAAATTAATGATATGTGGTGTTGGCAAAAGTGTGCTCTACCTTGAAGGAGAAGCCTAGTGCCTCATTCTTTGTGATGCAATGAGTAGCAAACAGTTACCATGTTTTGCTTATTTTAGTCATTTTTCTCATCATTAGGTGACTAAAATGCTGAGGTTTGGTGTGGTTTTTCTTAAAGTTGCTTTAACATTTTTGTTGAAGTGACCTGTGCTATTTTGAAATTTTGATTTTTGAGTATTTTGACTCTCAAATCCATAAAATATGGATTTTCCCTCTGCTCTCTGTGGTTCCTAGATGGTCACAGACAGTGGAAGAATTCGGGCAGAATCCTACCCAGACAGCAGCTGCCTGGTCATTGACGCAGCTGAGAGGGAGGATTCGGGTCCTTTCAGAATCACCTTAAAGAATGAGGCTGGAGAGGACACAGCTCTAATCAACATCAAAGTGGTTGGTAAGTCATGTGAGACAGAGCCCATGAGCCATGTCACTGGGGTAGAGTCTCAGGAAACTCCCATTTTCCTATATTTCCCCATTGCCAGGTGTGGAATTGGGATGCAAGGGTACAAAGGCTGGGTGTTACTGAAGGGAGTAGGAGCTTAGAAAGGATTTAAGTAGGAGTTGATTCTTGCTGCTGCCAGGGGCCAGACTTCTCTGATTGCCTCAGGCTGTCCTTATCACACTCCCAGGGGCTGTGGGCTCTGGCTTGGCCCATGCCCTCCAGAGCCTCTCAAGTGTCTGGACTGTGCAGAAGACCTTGGCATTCATCCATTCCTAACCACCAGCCAGGATCCACTAGATTTCTTTTTCCCCCGTTCTCTCTCCTCATTAGGAATTCCTTTTGCACCTCAAAAACTATTTAGATTTGTTTCTTATTTGACATTTTTGTTTTCAGCCTATGCAAAAAGAAGAAAGTTTTTTTGTTTTTTTTAAAATAATATTTACTTGTTTACAACAGATGTTCCTGATCCTCCTCAGGCACCAAATGTGACTGAGGTGGGTGAAGACTGGTGTATTATGACCTGGGAACCTCCAGCAAATGATGGTGGATCACCCATTTTAGGTACATACTTTTTTTTTTTGGTGGTGACTCTCTAATACAGACAAAAGAAGCAAACACCAAATAGTGGATGCAGCAAGATCAGAGTTTAGCTCAGGCTCTGGAAAGTGGTGTTGGGAATATCCAGTAGCTAGAATGTTCTGCCTGTTCTGACTTTATCAAATACCTGTTTTTCTAATGCTTTGAGATTTGTCATTTTCTATCTTGTTACATTATCATGTAACTTGAAAGTTACATGTACTTGAAAGACAACCACTTATAAAACCAAACTCGGCATTGTTATTAGGCTGTTTGTGTTAGAAGGAAATTTCAGAAACAATTTACTGAGTAAAATGGAATATCTTTTAATACACCAAACCAAGAAGAAAGCCAGAGGGACCCAGAGGTCAGTAGAACCAGGCCCTTTTCACTCTGAACTAAACACAGCGGCCTTCTAAGTCCAAAAAAAGCTCATACATGGCTATGAAAGCAAACAGGTGACTCTCAGAGAGCTTGCAATGAGGAAAATTATCACTCTGAAGCTAGAAGGGAATACTGAGGTGTATCCAGGTAAAAAAATTGTCACTGGGCAGTCAAAAAATAGACCTTTTATTACTGACCTTTGTGCCACTTCACTTATTATGATAAAATCTTTTCTGGTCAAAAGGATATTTCATTGAGAGGAAAAAGAAACAAAGCTCCAGGTGGATGAGGCTGAATTTTGAACTGTGTAAGGAAACAACTTTTGAGCCAAAGAAAATGATTGAAGGTGTTGCTTATGAGGTCCGTGTGTTTGCTGTCAATGCCATTGGCATGTCCAAGCCAAGCATGCCCTCCAAGTCCTTTGTTCCTTTAGGTAAGTAACCAAAAGCAGAGATAGGTATGCATTTACAAAATCAACATTCATTTGTTATTAAAATCAGCTAATTACATAATTCTTTATTCATATGACAGCTAGAAGGCTTTGTCATTCCCACAGTGACAGGCTAACTCAGTGGCCTTTTCATATAAAGAAACATTTTCAAACTATGGTGACAACCACAAGTGTCATGGACATGTTTTATGAAAAATCCTTTGGCTACGATACTTTTCTCCTGAGAAGCTCAGAGGCCTCAGAAATAAAATCTAAACAATAATTATCTGCTGCTGTGGAATGCAACAGGTGCATCTGTGATTGGTCTCATGTGGTTGTTTTAATTAATGGCCAATCACAGTCCAGCTGTCTCAGACTCTGGTCAGTCACAAGATTTTATTATCATCCCGTTCTTTTCTATTCCTTGCTAGCCTTCTGATGAAATCCTTTCTTCTATTCTTTTAGTACAATTTTAGTATATAATTTCCTTTTAATATAATATATATCATAAAATAATAAATCAGCCTTCTGAAACATGGAGTCAAGATTCTCATCTCTTCCCTCATCCTGGGACCCCTGCAAACACCACCACACCACAAGTCCTTGTAAAAGAAAGGTGTCTTGTTCTGTAGATCAGCAAAGGTTCCCCCAGAACGCAGAGGAGGAGGAAGGAGGGGGCTGTTACAGCTCCAGCATGCTCCCATCTTGCCAGAACATACCTGCTGAGGTAGAATACACTGCTCCCAACTTGAATACACTGCTCCAAACTTCTCTGCTCTACCAGCCACAGCTGCTTGTCCTTCTATCTCCTCAGCAGGAGGAATTTATCTCCAGGTCAGGCTGTGAGCACATATGGGATGAGGTAGCTGCTTTCTCCTAGTGTGGTCCTAATTGGAGAACACATGCCAGGGATGATGGATGTCGCCCTGATTTTTTAAGATTTTCTAAGCCTTCTGATGTTTACATTCTTGTAGCAAACTTTCTCACACACTTTCTGTAAATAACTCATTGTTTTGCATTCTTTTATGGAGGAGGAGAAATTTGATGGACTGTTGGTCTGTCCAGTGTTATTGGAGAGGTGGCACTTTCATCCTCCAATCCACTGTCACTTTTAGAAAACTATAAATGTTAGAGCCAGAAAATAAACTTCCCTTTTTTCTTCACCTCGAGAGCAGCGGCGTGTGCGCTTGTGTTGTTTCGTGTCCTATAGTGACAGATGGGAAATCATCCTGGAAGACAGGATAGCCTGTCACCTGTGATACTAAACTAGAGAAACACAGACCATAAGCATAAACCTTTCATGGTAACACAGTGTTCTGCCTTCTCCCTGCTTGCTGCAGCTGTCACCAGCCCCCCAACTCTGCTGGCAGTGGACAGTGTGACCGACACCTCGGTGACAATGAAGTGGAGGCCCCCGGACCAGATTGGGGCGGCAGGGCTGGACGGCTACGTGGTGGAATACTGCTTTGAAGGAAGTAAGTGACAGCACCCGGGGTACCTGACCCACAGGGAACGTGGGTGAGACTTTCTCCATTTTTTCTCTACAGGTATCAGGTGCTCTGGCTGTCAGGCAGAGACTAATCAGGCAGAAAACCTCAAGGAGCAGGGTTTTGTTCAGGCTTCCTTTGGTTTGTATTCCAGATGCCACCCGCTGACTGTGGTTCGACATATCTTACACTTGATTTGAAATCCAAATCAAAAGCCATATAATCTGTTGTAATGTGCCAAGTACCATGCTAATAATTCCCCTCTTTCAGATGCTAAATGAGAGTTAGGGCAGTAAGGAATTCATTGGTGGATGAAGGCATAGGAAATAATGGTTAGAAGAGTGGCCAAAAATATGTTCAGGTTGGCTGGGTTTTAGGGACAGGAGGTCCTCAGTGTGGTAATCCCTATGTTGACATATTAATAACTTCAAGTGCCAGCTGCCAACACTGAGAACAGCCTCTCCAATAGTTCCTGCAGAAGTCATCTAGGCATGCAAAGTCCATGTCTAGATATTTAATTTCTCCAACATTTCAGTGCAGTTTTGGGGATCTTTAACTATGTCAATCTAAGACAAAAATATATAAGAACTGAAGGAGGAAGATAAAGAGAGTGAATTAACTTTTGAGAGTAAAATAAGAAGGAACAGGGAAATGTAAATATTTACAACTTAGAGTCTTTTGGTGATCAAGCAGCAGAAACTCAGTATTTTCCAGCAGATTTTCTTCTGAACTGGCGTCAAACTAAGCCTATTTTCAAAATGTCAAATCCACCAGCACCTGGGTAAGTATCAAATAGCCTCTGGACCAACAACACCACCAGCAGCAATGTTGTGGATGTTGATGAAGGGCACACAGTTATCTCCAGCTCCACTGCTGTCGCTCTTAACTGTGCTGTAAATCAAGTGAGGGGTTGAGCACCTTTTTTTCACAAAGGCATTTATTTCAATGGAAGCTATCCATGAACTCAGTCCATAGCCTGGAGACAAGAGGTAGAGGACAGAACGTGTCATTGATGCTGTCACATGTTTCAGATTCAGAAAATCCAGGAAAACAGTAGGTCATAAACGTGGCCAGGGGCCATGGCATCAGAGTCCACTCAGCCCTCTCCCAGACAAAGTGGGAGAGGCTGTGAAGAACCACCCCTGGCTTTTCTCAGGAGCACTCAGCATCTGGTAGTATTGAGATGAATATCTTTAAGGAGCAGGACTGCAAGGAGCTCCGAGACCCGGAGGAGAGTACCTGAAGGCAGACACAGCTGGAATGGTAGGAAGGGTTTTCCTTGTATTTTGGGAGGGAGCTGTGGGAACAGCTCAGAGTGAGTAAGCATGCAGTCTTCCATCAAGGCACAGCGTTCTGACTTTGTTTCCAGGGCACGGGCCACGTGCAGGGGAATATTAAGGGGACTGTCAATGTGAGGCCTTCAGTGTATCTTGTATATTATGCTTTGTGTAGCATTGGGTAGAATGGAAAAGTTAAAAGGGCTTGACATTAGACTATGTGATATCCAAATCAAGTGATAAGAGAGGATGAGAAATACAGACAGGTTAATTCAAAGTATGGCTTTGAAAAGGAATCTTCTAAATCTGTCTTTAAAGGGCTGTTAGACAGAAGAACGTTGTATACCTGTTAAATGGAACAAACTCTTTGCTTTTTTTTCCAGATAGGTTTTAAACATACGAAGATAAAACAAAATGGCAGCCAAGTCTGTCATTTTACTGTTACCCACCTCAGTTAAAATACAATGGGTACAATGTATTTTACATAGTTTTGAGTGTTTATGTATATCTATATATACCTCCTATATATACATATACATCTATATATACACAATTGACATTATGTATATATGTTATGAAATGCTTAGGAAGAAGCAAGAGAAGTAGAAAATGCCAATTTTAAAATGCCAATTTTAAAATATCAATTTTAAAAGTCATGTCTTTGGGTTATTCATTTTTTTCTCTCTGTTCACTTGTTTTTTTCCTTTCTTGCAATATCTTAGTGCCTCTTTTTTCTCAGCCCTGTTCTGCCTCAAACTAATTTTTTCTGTAATGTTTAATAACTCTTTTTAATTTCAAGATACTTTTTATGACTGTCTATATTCATTCTGCTTCTTTTTTCTCTTAGTTATCTGTCTGTAAACTCATCTGTATTTACATTCTCCATTCTTTCACTGTTGTCACTGAAGTAGCTTTCAAAAGGGCTTTTTAGAGTCTTCCTTAATATAGCAATCATTAGGAGAAATCACAAGCTGACAATAGGAAGACAAAAAAAATATATAAAGATAATTTAGAAGAATAATGTATCATAAACATTGGTTTGGCTGTGCAAAATTGGTATTTCCCTTTAGTAAGAATGACATAACTTGATCAACGTGGCGGATTCTTGGAGTCCTTAACTATGTACACTCCATGCATGTTACTGAAGTACTGGAGTCTCATCATGAGTATCCTGATCCAGCATTGCATAGCTGTCAATAACATGAATATAGAATATATATGTGTATATATGGAGAGAGACAGAGAGAGAGAACTCCCCAGGCCTAGTTTGCAATATCCAGCCTTGGCCCTCTTGCTGTGGAGATGTGGAGCGGACCAAATCCTGTTGACACAGGAGAAGTCAGTCCCTAATAAAGTGCTGCTGACTGGTTCTTGTGGGGCATTTCAAGGGCAGCCTGGGGAGCACAGCTTGATTGTTCCTCATGACAAAATGTTTATCTGCTGGTAACAAGCTGTTGTACCTGCAGATGATCAGTTTTTATAGCCAGTAAATAAGTACTTCAGAGAGTTTCTGTTGGCTGAGACCTTTGCCAGTGTACTCATCCAGGACCATGCAGAAATACTAGAATAGTATTGTTATTATCCTGAAAATAGCCGGCTCCAGGATTACAGGAAGTCCAGGGCAGTGGTAACTTTGTTCAGGAAATAAAGCCTTAGGGTTTACATCATATCTGTCATCATCCATGGGTCTGGTCTTCTTTAATCTTCTATCTATGTTTCCTTTAGCTAAATGTGTTCTCTTCCTCTATTTCCTCCAAGCTTTTTTCCAAGACCTCTTTTTTTTCTGTCTCTCTTACTCAGAATTTATCTCTGATTTTCTTATCTCTTCTACGATGTGCTTTCTTCTCCTTCTACACTTTCTCTCATCATCATTTTGTTTCATTTCTCTCTTCCAAGTGTACCTTTTGTCTCTTTCTTTTCATATTTCTAGGGCTATTCTGGGGCCCAAAAAACTCATAGAACTTTATATCCTCCTCTTCTTTCATCCTTTATCTTTCCTGTGGGCATCACATATAATTGTTCTGTGATCTGGATGCCCTCTTTCCATGTCTTTTCTCCCTGCAGTCTCCTTGAATATGGGTTCTCTAAATCTGTAAAGCCCAGCATCTATCTTTGCATACTTACTAACAGGAATTGCTAACCACTGACAAAATGCTCCATCTGTGTGAAAGTGGGTGTCTCTGATTAATTTTAAAGATGGATTCTCTCAAGGTATATCGACAGATCAGTCTGAGGAATTGGGGGAGCCACCTTTTAACCTGGAAGGTACAGTATTCCACAAAGGATATAAGTCTTCTTTAATAAAAGAAAATCTCTCTTCATTAAAGTAAAGATAAATTCCTGATGGTGAATTTTAGGGGCAACAGTCTATGGAATTTTCTGTAGTATAGGTGTAAGGGGAGGGGGAGATGCTTGGGAAACAGTCATTGATTGAAATCCTTTTCTGCTTGAAGCTTGAAGGAAAACTTAATTCCTAAAAGACAAGACACTCAGTTATGAAAATGTGCCACAGCACTACGCTCTAGCTCTGCGGGGCTCTCAGTTCATAGCAGTTCTCTGTCTTCTGTGCCCATTTCATAGTGCTAGCTTTACATGGTGTGGGAAGTATTGATCCTGACTTGCTGGTTCATAAACCTGGCTCCTGTGCCCGGGTGCCAGCAGTGTCAGGGCAGTCTGTGCTGGGAGGACAGGGTGGATAAGAAAGTATGGTTTGTAATGGAAGCTGTTTTAAAGACTGTACTCTTATCATCACTCCATGAATTTCGTGCGACCACCTGGGGGTATGATTAAAAATCCCAGAATGCTGTAATTATGTGAATAATTCTGACACAGCCTTCCTTTTTTTAAAGGCATGAGGAGAGATGGCATTTCACTGCAATGTGTAAATATTCTGTGTTTCTTTTATTTCTCAGTTATACTTTCAAGGGTACTCAGTACTGGTTGAAATTAATTGCAAAACCCATTTCTCTTCAAGGAAGCTGTTAAAGCAATGATCAGTGCTTTTGCAAATACATTCTTTTTCCCCCTTGTTTTATTCTAGCTGAATTTAAAAATCTAACCATTCTTCTCTCTGGTACACTTAAATTATAGACATATTCTAATAGCATTTGTATAATTATATAAATATATATAAATATATGAATATACAAGTACAATCAGCAGAAAGTCTTTAGGGTTTGAAACGTTCTTCCTACGAATGAAAATGAATCTACATTGTGTTACAGCATAATTAGAAAAACAAAATAGAATTATTCATTAGAATCTAACAAATCTATTACTGTTCTGTAATTTTCCTTGTCCATGCTGTGGATGTATTTATAATTCCCTGTTCTTTGGATTTGTCCTCCTCCCATCACTTCCCCAAACCAGCTGATGAATGGATCGTGGCTAACCCAGAGCTGACAGACAAAACAAAGTTTACCATCAATGGCCTTCCAACTGGCTCGAAAATCCTTGTGAGAGTAAAAGCTGTGAATGCTGCTGGTGAAAGTGAGCCCAAGTACCACCCACAGCCTATTTTAGTCAAGGAAGTGATAGGTAAGATCCTGCTGCCTACACTTACCCACAAATACACCCTGTTTCCATACTAACACCTGGGGTTTTTTAAGACTAATATTTACTTGTTACTGTTAACTGATGATATGGCCTTACAAAGCCATTGTGGGGTGGCTAGAAATCATGAAACCATCTTGAATAATTCATAATTTTGTTTCATTTCTGAGCCTTTATTTCTCGGTTTTTCAGGGCATTGATCCTGATGGTAATTTTTTTAAGTTCCTCTAAGCTTCCCTCTTGTCCTACCATCGTAGCATTTGGTGTTATAAAAGCTGATGGTGTCCTGAATGCAACACTGGGGGACCAAGAAATTTAAGACACCTCACTCAATAGTCACTTCTGGGAATTTTAGACCACACTGTCCCCTTTTTGTACTGATGCACACCAGTGCTGCCTCGGTTAGAAAGGAAGATAAGTGCTAAACACAAGCTTTTGTTTTGTTCAGAACCTCCAAAGATTCGTCTACCAAGACACTTAAAACAAACCTATACTCGAAGAGTTGGAGAAACTGTGAATCTTGTTATTCCTTTCCAGGTAAGAGCTAAAAACACTGACAGAAAAATTTTTTTACTTTTTTTTTTTTTTGCCTTTTTTTTATATTCCTTCTTTTTAACTGATTTCTCTGTAATTTTGGCCAGTCACTTAACTTAAGCACATGTGGAAGTAATCTGAAGTACAGAGGTGCTTGAAAATTTTTGGTTCAACATCTCAAACAGATTAAGTTCAGCCAAGTAACGAATTGGGTAACTCACTCAGACAGACTGAGTCAGGTCATCTGTCATCCAAAGGGCACTTAACAAATCTTCACAGTAGACATTGCACATGAGACAATTGCACAATGCAAAGGGGTTGCACTGGAAGCAGTTAAATATGGGTATCAAGAGTGGAACAGTAGCATTTAATAACTTCCTTGTTATCAGAGAGGAAAAGTGAGGGGAAGAGTGGGCAGACTGCAGCTGTTAAATCCCTGAGATCACAGCTGTAAAATTGCTATTTCTAAAATATGTAACCTGTTTTCCCACAGCATCATGTTAACCTTCATTCCCATACCTTTTAAACAGCACCAGCCTCTCTCCTTGCAGAGTCCTTCTTCTGAATAAAAGAATAATGGCAGAACTCGTTTCTATTTCATGTCTGCACATTTTAAGATACTGGATGGGCATAAGTCAGCTTCACAGAGGCTGTAAAAAGCCTCATAAAAGCTTGATCAGCAATACCCTGCAATACATATTTTTCTTGAGAAATTAAAGGAATATTTTATGGTTATTCTCTAAGATAAGGTGTTCAAAATGGTGTGAGATTATCCTTTTCAGACAGCACCTGCAAACTGTTTGCCTGAGGAAGGCAAATCCCACGGCAAAGCAGGTGAAATTCACTCTACTTTAAGTACCTATATTGGGTACTTAGACACACAAAAAATGGAACACAAAAGAGATCAATCCAGCCTTCCTAGCAGTTATTACAACTTCCTTTGTAATGAAAGAAGAGTTAAGGATCCCTGGAGGTTGAATCTATCACTTTCCTCTTTCACTGGCAATGTAGAGAATGTAAGCATTTCCAGAGAGTGAAATACTTTGTTCTATATTTTCTATGGGTTATTTTTTCTCCCTTTTCTTTCAGAAAACTGGAAATTATTTGTCAATTTAGCCAGAGACATAATCGTCCAACATAGTGAAAAATTGCAAATATTTTCAGTCTCTTGAACAAAAAAAAAAAAAAAAGGAAAGAAAGTTGCATTTTAGGTGAATTGGTATGATTGCATCTCTAAATGGCATATAATTTTAAAAATAATTCTGTTTCTTTCAGTGTCACAGACATTTTTATGAAAAATCCTTTCCTTAGGATTTTTCCTCCTGAGAAGCTGAGAGGACTCAAGAACAAAATGTAAACAGTGATTATCTGCTGCTGTGGAATGCAACAGGTCCATCTGTGATTGGTCTCATGTGGTTGTTTCTAATTAATGGCCAATCACAGTGAGCTGGCTCGGACAGAGAGTCCAAGCCACAAGCCTTTGTTGTCATTCTTTCTTTTCTATTCTTAGCTAGCCTTCTGATGAAATCCTTTCTTCTATTCTTTTAGTATAGTTTTAATATAATATATATCATAAAATAATAAATCAAGCCTTCTGAAATATGGAGCCAGATCCTCGTCTCTACACTCATCCTCGGACCCCTGTGAACACCGTCACATTTCAAGACAGTTTTTACTTCCTGTTTGGAAAAAAAATGGGAATTAAACCCTTTTCCTTCTTTCCCCTTTTCTCTCAAAAAAAAAAAAATCATACAAAAATTGTTTCCTGGCTCTTTGCAGGGAAAGCCAAGGGCAAAAGTATCGTGGGAGAAGAACGGTTCTCCGATCGACAAGAACGACATCAACATCCGCAACACGGAGCAGGACACCATCATCTTCATCAGGAAGGCAGAGCGGGGCCACTCCGGAGAGTACGACATGAAAGTGGAGGTGGAGAACCTGGTGGACAAAGCCACCATAGACATTCAGATCGTTGGTATGTTTGGAGAAATGGAAATACATCCAGCTGTTCCATGGCCACGGGAAAATGGGAATGCTGCCATCTTTCTTGGCAGTGATATCTCTCCATGTTCAAGTACTTGGCTGTAGGTTTGGGGTCCCTCAGGAAACCTCCATACACCATAGTGTTGTTGGAATGTGCCAGTCTCTTTTTTCCTCTGTTAAGCCCCTCAGGTTCTTGTCTATCCAAGATGCAAGATTTTTCCTGTTGGGCGATACTCATAGACAGTAATGGTAGCAAATTCATAGTAAGCTTGTCACAAATGCAGTGTGGAATAAATCCTAAATGCTGAAAGTAGGAAAGGCAGACAAGAAAACACATTTATTTTTCATTTTTACCATGCATTCCTTTACATAATAGGCAAAACTGGCAGCACAACTTCATTAAATTTATTGTGATTCTGACATGCCTTCACTTTAGCAAGTTTTATTTTGCAACCACATCTTTCTTTTGACTTTTTTTTTGGTAAGAGAGAGAGAGAAATTAAACTAATTGGAAGATGTGTGTGGAAAAAAGATAGAGAAAGCAAACAGCAGAATATGTCATATTTTTGTTGCAGATCGCCCAGGCCCACCAGAGGTTGTGACTATTGAGGATGTCTGGGGAGAGAATGTGAATTTATCATGGAAGCCACCAAAAGATGATGGCAATGCTGCCATTACTGGGTACACTATTCAAAAAGCAGATAAGAAGAGTATGGTAAGTAATAAGGAGATGCTTAAAAGCTGGATGCAGTCATGAATTCTCCCTTTTAAAAACAAAAAGTTTTACATTCTTAAAAGGATGTAGGTGGACAAAGCACTGATTTATCAGCATTTGAAAAATCTCTACAGGACCCTCTAAAAGTTCTAAAAAATCTCTTCTTCACCAAGCCTAGAAGTGGAAATATTTTCAAACTATTCCAAAGAGGAGGACTAAAAATGGAAAGGATAGGTGGATTTGAGAGAAGTAATTCTGCATTTTTACTTTGCCTCAGGAGAGAAAATAAAACCTTAAAATATTAATTCTGAATTCAGTAGGCTGTTACCAGAACAAAAGCGTACCATTGCTACTGTTTTCAAACCTGCAATGTCACACTGTGTAAGTCATTGCCACGGCTTACTACCCATGGCAAAACAGTACATAGGTACTTCTGTAACCGCTCTGAGATTTACTGATGAAAAGTGCAATAAAGAAATATTTATTGTTTTCATTACACTAACAAAAATTTTAACAAAAAAAAAATGTAAACTGTACTAACAAAAGTACAGCACTTTCTTAAAAGACAGTAGTCAGATTCTCAGATTTAACATTTACTGCAAATTTAAACACTGGAAATCTAGGGCAATATTTAGGGAGCTGCCTTCTCCAAGAAAATCTTTTGCTGTCCTCTCCTATCCTCCACATTAATATGTTGATCTCCATCATGGTCTGATCAATTTGATCAATTCATTCTTCCTATGCCTCTATTTTCCTTCCCATCCTTCTCTTCTCTTTTTTTTTTTTCTCTCTTTTTTTCCCTTCTCTTGAGACTGTAAGAAGATATGGTCTCTGGTACAGTAACCAGAACAATGTCCCCTCTAAATTACTGTGGTAAGGAGAAAGTAACAACAGCCAGCAGCATCTAGGGTTCAGTGTGAAATGGATCATTCAGGTCACTTTCCTCACCATATCTGTGGTGGTGCATTTTGCAATTCTGGCACAGTTGGTCTTCTACAAAAAACCTGTTCTCCTAAAGGAACTTTGGCTCTTAATGTTGACCAAATATGAATGCAAACTGTGGTACAGGGAACTCAGCACAAGTCCATCTTTAGAAAAGGAAGAAAACTATTTAGGGCAGAGTAAAGAAAAGCAAAAACATTGCTGCGGTCATATTGCACTTTATATGAACTGCATTTTTAGCATTAACCTCCTTCATCTCAGATTGTTGTTTAGTATTGTGTAATAGGACAGAATTCACACGTCCTGTTACTGCTGCAAGACTGAAGCACTAAAACCCACTTGCCCATCTTGGCTCTTAGATATCAGAGGACCATGAAAACAGAAGAACATTTCTCATGAACAGAGTCTGTGACAGAGAGGGCAGATTAGTGCACTGGCCTCTCGTGAGTGCATATTACTGCAGAACAGCACATGCTACTGCCTTCCCCACAGGAATGCAGTTTTGTTATCTGCAACTGTACTTTCTCTGTCAGCAGTGTGGATTAGGAATGAGGGAGCCTGCCTTGCTCACACAACACAACCTTTGTAAGCCTGCAGTTCCTAAAATGAGCCCTTCCAGCTGCCAGTGTAACAATTCAGTAGGGTTTGGCCTTCACTGCTCAGCAGAGAGCTCTGCTGCACTGCCATCAAAATCACTCATTTCACTATTAATTACTGTTAGCTGCATTCTCTTCAAAGAAGCAGCTGCTCCCAGAAGCTTGAAGATCCTTCCAGTGAATGTCTGGGCGGTGCAGGGTGCTGGGGAGTGTTGTATTGCACTAAATAGTTTATTTAGTTGTTGTTTTGCACTGGGTTATTAGAGATTTGCACAGAGAAGTCTTTATATTGCACTGAATAGTTTATGTTGTACCATGTGGTTTGTTATTCCCCTCTCCCATCACATGGTCTCTCCCTCACCCACCCCTCTGCCCAATCCCCCTGGTGATCTATTCCCTGGTCAGTCCCTCCCCTCACCTCTCCTTACTCTGGTCCCCATCCTCTGCCCTCCATTCCCCCAGGTATAAAACCCCCTAAAGGCAGCTGGCTGGTCTCTTCCCATGCTGGCTTTTCCATCTGGTGGTTCTCAAGTCAGTGAAAAGAGGACATTCATTCCCATGTGGAGAAGAGCGCTTCCGGTCTTTTGCTTTCATCCATGTAAGATCATGTGGGCTAATGTCCATATCTAGCAGGATTGCACCTGAACAGCCCGGCCAGACATGGTCTTACAGGTGCCACCCAGCGTGAGGGAGAGCTCACCCTGTGTGTCTGTGTGTCTGTCCTTTCAGGAGTGGTTCACCGTGATCGAGCACTACCACCGCACCAGTGCCACCATCAATGAGCTGGTCATAGGCAACGAGTACTACTTCAGGGTCTTTGCTGAGAACATGTGTGGCCTCAGTGAGGATGCAACCATGACCAAAGAGAGTGCTCTGATTGCAAAGGATGGTTGGTTAATTATCCATGCCTCATCAAGGGTGAGGGGGGTGCTCAGAGGCTGGAAGGTGGCTAGAGGTAAAGGTTGTGTCTCTAAAGTGTTCAGAGACACTCCCAGCCACAAGGCCAGGTCCAACAGCAAGGGCATTTCCTATTCAGACCTCTTGGCTTCTCCACATAGCTCATAGTCACTGCTTTTAATAATTTCTCCCATGATCTGACATTTTCTATGGTCTTGGATCTCAGACTCACATCACCACTGGCACATATGCATTGACAAGAGCTGGAGAGGAGTAAAGCAGCTGCTCTGTTAGAAGCAGTGGGTCACTGCCCTCCTCTGTAGACTTGGCATCAGCAGGGCAGGCACTCCTTCCACTTCAGACAGGATGCAACAGAAAAGCATAGCCCCTGCTTCACATCTCTGGAAGGTGGGGCTAGGCAAAATCTGGTTCTGCAGTCAAAAATCCTGACTTTTCAGAAGATGTCAGTTGGAAACGGCACTGTAAGCTTAAAAACCACAAAACTTTCCTATGGAAAGGAAATTTTAGAAACAAATAACTTACAGGATGAAAATCAAAGCAGTTTGCCTGAAAGGAAGGAATACATGACTGCCATGATGCAGAGGACAGACAACCTGTACAACCCACACAGCCAGGCTGAAAGACTCTGGAGTCATGAACTAGAGAATGGATCTAAGAATTCTTTTTCAGTACTGCTTACTTGCCCTTGTCATGAGAGCAAGTATCAGGCCTAAGCTGTACGGAAGTCAATATGAGAGCTTGGATCAGCTTTCAGTGAAGCAAAGTTGCATAATGATACCTGTGCACAGCAATAGATGTCTGTCGGTCTGGCCACTTTAAAAGCCAGCTGAATGTGTGGCTGAAGAGGATTTGTTGGTGGTAATCTCCATTGCAGAGTGGAGATAAACTGGCAGTGAGAAACTACATTTTACTACCATGTTTCCCTTCTTCAGAAACTGCATCAATTCACTGTAGCGTCAGCGCACTGTTTGAAGCAGAAAGAAAAATTGATTTTCAGACACAGGGACAGTTTATAATCAGAACAAACTGTAAAAAATAATTGGCAGCAGAGTGAACAAGGCTTTCCAAAGACAAGCATCCTGCAGTATATGGAGGATATATATAAATACAGAAACCATCCTACTCCATGCAGGGCATGCAGGCACAGACATGGAATGAATCTGTATTGCTTTGTGTACCACCTGCACAGGAAACAAAGAGAAGCTCTCAGACATCAATGCCATAGTATAACCAGGGAGGTGGATAGCATAATAGTATACTATAATATGCAGATCCACCTCCAGCCTCCCCTGCAAGTGCAACCACTGGAGCCATGTTGTACCTAAAGCAGCGCAGATCAGAACTGACTCTCTGTAGCCATTTAATGCTCTTGGGCATTTAACTACCTGCCAAGGCTTTTTTAATGAATGTTTAATTTTCCCTTCACAGGTAAAGTGTACAAATACCCAGTGTACGATGACTTTGACTTCAGCGAGCGGCCGCTGTTCACGCAGCCCCTGGTGAACACGTTTGCTGTCGCTGGCTACAATGCCACCCTGAACTGCAGCGTCAGGGGCAACCCCAAGGTACAGCACAGCTCTGACAGCAGCACTGAAAACACCAGAGAGTTTAACCTGACAGTGAAAATTACGTGCAACTTTTACCATTTAACTCATGAGCCAGGCTGACGGGAAAGAGACAGGTGTGAGTTCTGAAGAATGCAAAAATAAAGGAGCTGCTTGCCTGTGCTGCAGGCAGTACAATAGTTAATGACAGATAACTCAGTGAAGGGACAAAACCTCAGGAAACGGCTGGGCTTTGCTGGGACTCTCCCTGACAACAGCTGTACAGTTAATATAGCAGTAAAACTTATTACTAAAAGCCATAAT
>NW_005054326.1:4812952-4824169 GCF_000277835.1 Geospiza fortis | reverse complement strand
ATGTTGTTTCTCAGACCCACTGCACGATGTGTCTTGCACTTTCTTTTGAATTGTGCCTTTTTGAGTTCTTTTGTCTGGTGTGAGAAACTGGACTGGCCTAGTAAAATGAGAAATCCAGTGTGCTGTTCACCCTTCACCTTCACAGTCTCTGACTGTGCAAATTACTGTGGAAAAATAATGTTTTTCCTATTGACTTAGAGTAATTGGATGTCAAAAGCTAATCATCAGATGTTTGCTATCATTACACAGTTCTTGTATTGGTAACAGGCTTGCACTTATGACTTTAATTAGGTGATAAGAGCTGCACTGAAAAAAAGTGCTAAAAACTCGATGATGCAGCCAATGCTTATCTTTAAGATTTACAGTTTCCTTTCTATCACTACTTCATCTATTTTTTATCATTTCTTGATTACTCAGCTTTAACTGAACACCACAAAATAAGAGATAAAATATTTCAGTTCACAGCTTTGTGCATTTGGGCTTTCTTTTTTCTTGTTGTTGTTTGGTTGGTTGGTTGTTGTTGTCGTTGTTTTTCCTTACCACAGCCCAAAATAACGTGGATGAAAAACAAAGTGCTGATAATGAATGACCCAAGGTACAGGATGTTCAGCAACCAAGGTGTGTGTACCTTGGAGATCCGCAAGCCCAGCCCCTATGATGGAGGCACCTACACCTGCCGGGCTGTCAACGAGCTGGGAGAGGCAGAGGTGGACTGCAAACTGGAAGTGAGAGGTAAGGGCTACAAAACATTGCAAGAACCCTCTCTGCCTGAGAACTGTCTACAGAGCTGAAAGGATGCAAGGCCAGGGCAGAAAGGAGTTCAGCTTTCCTGGATTAAATCAACAGCTCTGTTAGGACAAAATAATACTGATTGTTTTCTTTTGTTCTGTTTCCATTAATGGAGAATTTTTGTGAATTTCAGGTAGTTTAGAATTGACTGGGATACCATGGATGGCAACAGGACTTGGATAGGATGACTAATGAATAATCTCAGGACAATATTTTTCAGAAAATTACTTCCTAGGAAAAGATAGGGTCATATTTAGCTGGACTAATTCCTACCAAAGGCTTAGTTTCAACTGTGGAATAAACTGTTTCTCAAAAAATTATTCTGAGGTTATAAGTAATGACAGCTGCCTACCGACAGCTGATAGGAAGTGTCTAACTCAGGAATTCAGAGGTTATTTAGGTGACATCATTATGGCTTTAATTACATTACTGCCATCATGCTAGTCTATAATGAAAACCACATTTAATATTTTTACGGATTGCACTGTGTTTATTTTGCATCTCAGTTTCCATTTTCTGTATTTTCTGATGTATCTTGTCCCACAGCTCAGATTTGCCAGCAAGCAGACATTTCAATAAATGTTTAGTCTATGTTAAGTTGAACATTTAAATAATATAATGAAAATAAGAATAATGCATTTCTTAGTTTTTATTTTTTATTTTTAAGATACTGTCTTTAAAAGGTGATGTCCTCATCCTGGAAGTAAGATTGCTTTTTTTAATCACAAGCAAACTTTCTACTTCACAGCATAACAGAAGACCTCAACACCTGAGAAAGTTACTTTTCTATTTTTTTACATTGAAAAGCCAAGTTATGTCGCGAGTGAGCACAGCAGCTGAAGCTTAGCAAACCAGGATAGGCTCAGCATCTGCTCTAGGCAAATACAGCAAATTACTCTTAAACAGCCAGAGTACAAAGACATCATTACACCTTATTTCTCTCTTCTATTGACTTACGTGTTAATTTATGATCCTCTTAAGTTTCCCAGCCTGTTTGTTCATTTAGGGAGCTCCCCAGAGGACTGCTCACCATGCTGATGCAGAGCAGAGACCTGCGGATTTCTGACTCACTGGAAATGAATTGCAGTGTGTGTTTGTGTGTGTTTGTTTTCATATGTACAGCTTTAAACCAGTTCAGCTTTATTCCAGCAAGTAAGACTACCAGTCTGGATTTGTAAGATGATGAGATAGAACTGAATGTTGTCTGAATAAGATTAACAGGCTCAAGGTTCTGCTGCCTATCTGGTGAACCTACAAGCTACAGTGCTGTTAATACAGATAGTAGGTTTGACTTACTAGTAAGTCCTGCTAGAGAGATCTATTCCATGCAAGAGTAATTATTGTAGCAAGCATATTTCCTTATGCTGGCTAGAATTACTTTTAGCCATCCATCTCTGACATATTGGAGAACTTAAATTTACCATGCCTACATAAATGCTCAGCCCCAAAAGTATCTGAACGGCCTAGTATTTCAGTGTGCGTAATATTGGAATATTCTGGCTATGAATATTATCATTATGTTACAATTTTCTACATTTTAGCCATTTTCTTACACTATTGTAGGTATAAAATTAACCCCTCTAGTTCTTGCTAAATGTAATGCTCATTTCCTGAAAATGTTTTAGTGATACATATAAGCACAATTAAAATAATAAAAACTTATTCTGTCCTCACAGGAAGTTTTTCATGTACTGATGTTAATTCAGACATACAATCTTTTCTTCTTTGGTTTTAAGTTTTGCTGAGTGAATTTAAAGATGGAAGTTGCATGACCTACTCAGTACAATTACACATTTAGTGACTTTTTTTGTAAATGTGTTTGTGTAAAAAGTCATAGTAATAGATGACTCTCTCATCTATATTGAAAGATAATAACATATACAGAACCTCATTACAAAAAATACTGTATATATCTTTTGAGTTTGTTGAAGTAGATCCCTAAATTTGGCTCTAAATCTCCCATTACAAGCGCTAAAAAGCTGATTCCTTATCAGCTTCACAGAGGTCGATGAAAAGAATTAGATAAGGTGCTGTGCTTCTTTTATCATGGAAAAAACAGCTTTGGAGAACCTTTATGTTAGAAGTGAAATAAAGGTTGGTGATCACTCTAATAATAGGTTGGTGATAGCAAAGTTGCTGTATAAAATATTTTATTTTTAAAAGGTGTTAAGATCAACTGGGAAAAATTTCAAATGCGAATAAATACCACTATAAATATTCTAATTCTGCAGTGATCTATCATGGAGTAATTAACCCAGGAGACCCACTCAGCTTGGCGGGGGATAATCAGGTTTACAATGCGCGTACTCCTCTGGACATTCCATTTCATTCCCACCCTCTCTTTCCACATGCAAATGCCTTTTCTGCATGCTAAGTGTGTATTTCTTTGCTTTTTTAGATTCAACTAGCTAGAGTCTCATGGCATACATTGTCTATGTCACATGAGCAAAGAAGGCCAAATTAATCAAGACAATATCCAACCATGGGTATTTAATATCAGAATTACTAAGGTTGTAGACATAGTTCATAAAAGTACATGTATCTATAAATAATTTATTTAGTGACTGTGAATATATTTGACCACAACACTTAGATCTTTCCAGGACAAAGAAATATGCATTTCAAATAAACCAGCTCTCAATTAGTTTGTAGAATTACTGAAAGACCAGAAGTATCATAAAGTCATTTGCTGCACTTTTAAAAGGCATTCTCGACAGCACATTACTCTTTGATAACAAATTAGTGCTCAGAATGATAATCTGTTAAGTTCATGCCTGAACTTAAACCTACCAATTTTAAGGATGAAATCTTGATTCAATTACTTACAAGCAGAAAATTTTACTTCATTTACTTCATTTCTTCTAGAGCTTATTTTGCATTCAAGTTCATTGGGGTTCAGAAAATTTGACTCTTTCTGTAGAAATGTCTCTTTCCTTGCACTCTTGCCCAGATTCAAAATATTAACAGTGCTGTTTTAAAATGACAGTGATGCCCAGAAACTGGTCTGCAATGTATTATGCATCCAGACTTATGATTTCAGTCCTAAAACACGTTAGGAGGTCAGACTGGATAATGCTTCCACAGCTTTCAAACTACTGGGGTATTTTTCTTAAAAGGCTACAATAGGTAAAAAGTTCAGTATTTTTATAGACATACACATAGATAAATGCATATATATATGGGTGTTTTATAGAGTAAGAATGTTTAATTAAAGGTAAGGGCTCCTACAGAGTAAATAGCATGCTTTAGTAATGTAAATATAGATATATGACAAAGTACATACTATAGTGCACAGGTATGTAATTAGTCTGTACTTGATTATTTTGCCTTACAGAGTTTCAACATACATATATATATGCCTCAGTGTTATGTGTGTGCCTTTTTTTTCCCCTGGTGGAAAATACTATATATATATATATATATGTATGTGTTAGCTTCATTGAAGCTACTTTTGGAAACTTTTATCATAAATATAATTTGGTTCCAATCTATACTTGAGACTAATTAGAGGTTTTTATAGTTACTTGTACCTATTAATCTAGCTTTTACATATTAATGATAATTTTGAAGTGGAACTGGATCCCTACCTTTTACTCTTCATGTGCTTCTATTCCCACATATTTTACATGACTAAGGATTAAATTATCACTTTGACATAATTGTAATAATAATTTCACTCAACATTTTCTCTCCACTTTTGTGTTTGCAATTAAATTGTTACTTCTCTTTCTCTCTCTCCCTTAGTTACACAGTAAGGATTTTTGAATGTATATTGTCATCTAAGGTAAGCTTTCATATGGTTCTTGCATATGAAGCTTATGTCTGTTTATACGTCATACAATGTCTGCCTAGTATGGCATGATTTTCATTATGTCACTTAATGAAAATGTTAAATAAGTGAGTTAATTAAATAAGTTAATAAGTTAAATGTTACATAAGTTAGCAGCATGTTGGTTTTAAGGCATACAAATTCAGATTTTAGTAATTGCTTGTTATGGTAATTCTTAGTAGTACATCCCATACCTTCTAATGGTGCATGTTTCAATGGAATTTAACAGTGCATGACTTAGAATGATTAATTACTATGAATAAAATGCAAGTAATAAAAACAGCATTGTGTATTTACAGCAAGTTACTTTTTATAGGAATATGCCTCTACATAAACAAAATATTTATTTCAGCGTTAACTTCTTTTAAAAATGAATGATTCGTAGCTCGACTTGCACTCCATGAGCTGAAAGAATGCCAAAAAGCTGAAAGAATGCCAAAAAGCATGCTTTTTTCTTTTTTTTTTTCTTTTGGTCTGTATTGTGCATCTACCTAAGGTTGGGGGCGAACACTTCTGCCACAATGATGACATTAAATGAGACAGCACAGTCTCATAATCACTAGTAACTAATAGCATTTTAATTGAATAATCCTTGTCTTAATAAGGGCTATAAGTTCTTAAAAATCTGTACTCAGCATAAATGTTGTATGTAAGTATCAGCTCAATTGCACTTAGCTGAAGCATTCAGAGAGTGTTATCTTCACCCTGGCAATGTACTTTTGCTTTAAAGCTTTTGGTGTGCTCCAGAAAAAGCTCAGAAGGTAAGTGCAGCTGTCAGTGGGTGGTTTGCAACTTGCAGAACACAATATTCATGCAGATTTGCAAAGAGAATAGTAATGGTATATAGCTTTCTTAAAGCAATTTACACTCTGTTTCTGGAGAAAGGGCAGATTCTAAAGTTTTTAGCAAAATATTTATCTTTCTCCCACTGTTTCTTCCAAACATCATCTGGTTTCAATGAAACTAACAGAAATACTGGTGTTTCATTTCCATGGCTTTTATATCAGTGGCATGGGGCATCCACAACCACTATGGGCAACATGTGCCAGGGTCCCAGCACTTTCACAGTGAAGAATGTCTTTGTATCTAATCCACACCCACCCTTTTCCAGTCTGAAGCCACCACTCTGTATCCTACCACAACAGGCCCTGGTAAAAAGGCCCTGTTCAGCTCTCTTGTGAGTTCCCTTCAGGTACTGGAAGGTGCTCTGAGGTCTCCCTGAAGCCTTCCCTGCCCCGGGCTGAATAGCCCCAACAAAAAGTGAAACTTTTAAGTGAATTTAAAAGTGAATCCAGAATGATTCCTCAGACTTCCCCAGCAGATGAAAATTTCAGCTTTCATCATCTCTCTCTCTGCAAACTATGTCTGAAATCCTGGCTTTTAAAATATGATTCTTTCATGCATGTCATCCCACTTGTCTTTTTCAAGCAACATGGTAAATATTTTGCTAAATACCTAGAAACCATTTTAAGACCCAAAAACTAGAAGAAATTTAATATCTCTGCATGTTTTCCACAACTCATCCTGGTCAGTGTTTCCTACACTGTTCCCCCTGCACTGACTTCCATCTCTGACCATACTCCACCCAGCGCGATGGAAAGCCAGGAGAGTTATTTGAAGTGAAGCTCATCATAAACTATTGCATGTGGTGAGATAAATGACTGAATATAGAATACCCTAAAAATGAAATTCACCCTGTACAAGAGGACAGGAAAAGTCTATATAGTACCAATTAAATAATGGGTAGATGTCACACTGGACTTTTGAGCAGGGCTGAATTTTACAACTCAAAGTATGTAACAGGGACTGACTAAAACTTGTCACTTATGCCAGAGAATAAAGGTGCAAAGCTGTTGCTCCAGGGATGGACCTTCACCCTGAAGATTTTCCTGTTTTCCTTGTTTGTAGGTGGGCTTTCATTCTTCAAGCTATTAATGGATGGAGTGCCTCCGCACATCATTGACTCGTATATGCGTGAAGTGCAGGCAGACAAAACTGAAGGGAAGTGAGAGTCCGTCCACAGTGCTTCCTCCCACTGCACTGGAAGCTGGTAGCAGAATAACAACATTGTAGTTCCTGCAACGACAGAAAAACATGTGTGGTGGGGGATTTTATGACTTTTTTTTCCCCCTTAATTGTCCTTTTGTTTTCCCTACCTGCTCTTACTGAAAAGAAAGAATTACGCATGGATTGCTTTGAGGTTGAAATGAAATGAACTGAAGACAACACACGTTTTGTAATGTTCGGCTTTATTTTCTGTTTGATATCGTGTTCTGGTTTTTAATGAGGAAAGAGGGGAAGCTGTGTAACAAGCACAAGGAGGCAGTCAGTCTGTTCTCAGCAGTACAAAGCATATCTTTCTCAGACTGGAAGTACATGGATTAGCCAGTAGATGTGCAATAAGATCCTTGGAATACATACCTCTGACAATGCATCTTATTCACACGAGAATTATTTAACAGAATATGGTTTTACTATAATGTAACTAATGCATATGTAATTAATGATCATTTAAGCTGAACATATCTTCCTATAGAAGTTTTGATTTCCTAAATCTGACCCATCGGTCTCTCAACTTAAATGAAATTGTTTTATTTAATGTACAATAAACATGAAGTGTTTAAGATCTATTAAGTTCTTGTTGACTTTTTTTTGGTCTCATTTTACCACATTTCTTGTTTTATTTCCACTTACAATAAAGCAGGAACTTGTGCTCTCACCACGTGGAGTGGAAAGCAGTATCAGCAGTCACCTAACCCAGTGGGCTTACATCTTAAGATACACAACACAGAATGTGAGTGGAGATAAATGCTACTGATACATGCAACTTTTCATCTGTGCATTTTTCAATATTTTAAATGTGATAAATGCCAGCAATGACAGCTTTCACCATTCTGGATCTACTCCCTTCCCCCAGTAATTCACGGAGCTCTTGTAGCCATCACAACAGAAAAGGGACTCAGACATAGCACTGGTGAGTTCACTGTGCATGGTAAAAGTGCCTGAGATAAGGTAGAATAGCTACATTTCTTCTCTACCGCCAGCATCATTAACCTCCAAATTCTTTAGGAGAGGGGCTGGTTGTCCCTGAGTCTCCAGCAAAGCCTGAAACATGAGAGACACAAGGTCACACATATTTTTTTCCAGGTTGTCAGTTCCCTATTGCCCTGACATTTATTTACCAATTCTCACTCTGGCTGTACAAACAGGGCAGGTTATGTGCTCACTGGCTAATGACTAATCTCCAATTAGGGTTTATAAAGATAAAGGCCTACTTAGACCAGTAGTACACCACAAGATGTTTGATGTCGGCGCATTTTCAAACATTCAGCAGTCAATAATTAAGCAACAATAAAAAAAAGTGTTACTCTGAACTGCCACACCTGAAGTAGTGTTTTTACAGCTGTGCTCCCACTTCTTTTGCTCTGGGGATCTGAGTGCATTTTCTCACATTGTTCTGTAAATCACAGATAGATAGATAGATTATTTTTTTCTCTCTTCTTTTCATCTTAGTGATTTCTTCTGTAGTGCTATCTGTGCAGGGAAGCAATTCTGCATTCCCAATGATCCTGGACATCCCTCCACACCCACCTGCATTTCACCCTGCTCCTGCCAAAATCAGTCCTCTCCTACACATTCATTCACACCTATATGTGAAAAAAAGCAACACATTTACTAGGAAAAGAATTTCACACAGGATTAATAATTTCTGTTTATTCTGTATCTCATCAGTGAATTGAGACTCCCTCCATCTATTTTGAAGCACAGAAAGCTGCAGGAGAAGGTCAGTTTGATTAAATGCCATAGAGATTTAAGCGCATGGCTTTCATTTAAAGTAATATCAGTCTGTTATAGCCAGCACCAAAAACTACAGTTGTGAGTTTCTGCTTGTCAGTAAGCCTAAAAATGAAGCACACAGCCACCTGCACTTTGTATGCATAACGTTTACAGCTTCAAGGTTACGTTTATCTGCCTCCTCAGTCTTAATATCCCACACATAAAAACCTGGAAGCCCAGCATAACCTCAGCTTCTGCGGGCTCTCTGTGGATGGAATTAGCCTCTCTAATTTCTCCCAGATGCCAGCGTTGTTAAACAACAAGCTGACCTAAGCTCCTTTTCCCTGTGTGAACAGTAAGCGTTGTACTCGGCTGCCCTCAATTCCTCCCCCCTGCACCACCACGGGCTGGGGATGAGAGGAGGGGGCATTAACCTGCTCTAAATCCAGACTACACCGAGCAGCCACCACTCTGGATTAAGAGTTAACTGAATTTCAGAGAAATTATTGGATGGTGTGGGACAGGGCAGGGATTTCCAGTGATTTAAAACAGGCTGCAGAACCTTATCGGGAGAATAACAGGAGGTGAAGTTTTGGTTTATGACAATTTGCCCTATGGGATTCTCCAGGAATGATGTTTGGTGGATGTAATAGTGACTAAACCCAAAGAGTTAGGAAAATGCTAATGAAATCTGCAATTAGTACCAGCTTAGGAAAATAAAGAGGTACCAAAGACAGCAACTACAGGAGAAGCAACTTAGAGGAAATGGAAGCAACAGAATATCATGCTGTAGAAGATGTGACATAATGCTCCAAAGAAATTTCTCCAAAGCTACAGGGATTTCCAGGTAATTAGCAAACCTGAAAGAGATCAGAGGGCAGCAAATACACGTAAACACACATAGATAGACACACGAAGATGAATCAAAGTTAATCTAAAATATTTTAGTTTATTTTTAATGAAGGCAGAATAAAATATCTGGTCTTCTCTTGGCTTATATTTGCTTTCTTTGCCTATGGAAGGTTATTTGGTATATAAATGTAGAAATACAGCTCCATTCTCAAATTGGTATATGTGAATCTTGATATGGGCACTGCAGTTACCCATTTGCATTCAAAGAGCACAGCTACTGCTAGAACACTTTTCCCTTACTGAAAAAAATCTCACAAATATAAAGGAGAGGAAGAAAAAAGAGACAAGCAATCTTTAAAAGATTATTTAAATTAGGATATACTGTTAATAAGGTCTTTATGGAGAGTCAGAAAATTTTTAAAGCATTCCTTTTAAAAGAAATATTTTAAACTTCCTGAACTTCCTTTTAGGGGGAAAAGTGTAATATTGGTACCTTTTACAGAGCATTGTGAAGCGACTCTTACTTTATGAAAGTCTTTTGTTGCATTTTGAGATTCTGGAGCAAAAGGCATTCTATTTTAAGCACAGTGTCCTTACTGTCACTTGACTTTCATGTCCTGCTTTCCTGACTGACAGGTAAAGCTGCTGCTTTGGAAGCAAAACTGTATCTTGAATGCTGAGAAAGCACTAGAACACTAAACACACTGGACTTAAAATTCTGTGTTCTCTTATTCTATGCTTTGTTGATGAATACTTTTGAAATTAAAACAGTTCCCCAAGCCCAGAGATAAATTCAGTAGGGAATCTGCTTCTTCCTCTAATGTGGCACTTGCTTTTTATGCCAATTACTTTCCCTTCCACTTCTTTCCCCAGTTTCTCTTTTCCTCCAGCTATCCAAAGAGCAATCTCTCCATAAATACCAGCTCTGTCATGCTCATTGACCACAGTGATGCACAGGATATTAAACGAAACAGAGCTTTACCTTCTTCCAAATGTAGTGATTCCACTACAATCAGTGGACTGGGGATCTGACTGGTTGTGAATCTGTCAGATTTCCCTTTTGCCATTCTCCAGTTGCCTGTAACTGAACCTTTCTTTACTATGTTATATGTAAATCCAGACTACATATTCTCCTTTACTAACAATTCCTATCCCCTCTGCTTTGGCCTCTAAAGACAGTTACTGCACCATACTGGTTTTAGTGGTCTGTAAATTAAATCAGCTGATAAATGACGTAGCACTTGGAATGCCCTTAGCACATGGTGGGATTTGGAAACCACCACTTAACATGTGCCAAGCATTCCTGACTCTTGTAATAGAGAAACCTACTCAAACAGATTATAACTTTATCAGTTGAAGTGAATCAGCTCCCTTTGAATAACAGGAAGCACCTCTGTCCAGGAAACTGCAGTGTCTGGACAGAAAGCTGCACCCTCTGGCTCACAGCGGACTAACTAAAAAAACAGAATTTCCAATACTAAGAAGATGTCATTGCACGTTGTATTTTTCACTTTCTACTTCAGCTACACAGCTTTTCCTTGGCCTCACCCAGAAACCACACACCTTCCTGGAGATTCAGGGATGCATCTACAATCCTTCACATGACCAACTCAAATAATTTGATGTGCCACAATTTCTCAAAAGGCACATTTGTTTGGAAGCACCCTCTCTAAGCAAGTCAAGGATGTGAAGTAAGCCCTGTGTAACACCGTGTGCAGTTGCTCCGTAACATGTTAACACCAGAACTCCCCAGGCAATGGGGAGGGATCCTTGCGTGATGCCGTGGGGCCACCGTTCCTGCTGGCACTGTCCTGCTGGCAGCAGGGAGGTCACTTGCTGCTCAAACCCTGCCTTTATGCTTTGCTCCGGCAAAAATCCTTCTGGCCACCTGCTGCGTGCAGCCCCGCTGTGGCCACTACCTGCGTGATGAAACTTGTGGAAGGGAAGTAAGCCGAAATCACGGGTGGGAG
>NW_005054326.1:4809001-4811923 GCF_000277835.1 Geospiza fortis | reverse complement strand
AATGTCCCCTTCTTGTCCCACAGGGGCCGTGGATGTAGAAACAGCAGCTGGTCATGATAGAGGGTGCGGGATGTGCCCAGGAGCAGGGCAGGGCTGGACCACGAGACACGGCTGATGCCGCTTGGGCATCAGAGCTGCGGCTGGGCTGGGGAGCAGATGAATTTGCTGACAGTTGCTCAAAAGTATCCCTCCTTGTGTGGGACACATTTAATTGCTTTGAGTTCTGGAGGGAAAACAGGCTTGTTAACGTGGGCTGGTGCTACTCTCGCTTGACCTGCAGTGCCTACAGTTTCTCAGTCAGTTTCAGGAGCTCCATCAGAGCTTCCCAGCCTGTTGCAAGTTTCCCGTTGCAGAGTCTTTATGGTAGTTAAGAGTAGAAAATAGCAGGGGGAGATTGCGTTATGTGGGTAAAATACCTTGAAAGGTGGCCATTGTTTTTCTTGTGTTCTGATGGGCTTAAATTCTAACAGCAGAGGTTGGCAGTTGGTTGGGACTTTTTTAATATCATAGCTTTACCCTGGTGAGTGTTCTTGTCAGAAGAACATTTCTTTTTCTCTACTTGCTGTGCCCTTTGTGTTAGCAGAGGTGTTTGTGGTAGACATATCAGGAAACTGATCCAGATCGAAATTAGCTTTGGTTTGGTCTCAGCCTAACCACTATACATCACCCGGTAGAGGCACTCAGGCAGTAAAAGAGAAGGCAGAGATGACAGTGAATGGTTGGAAACTACAGATGGTCTTCTAGTCCCACTTTCAGAATTAAAATGCTTGTGTACTGCTACCTTTAGCTTAGTTTTGTGATGAAAATATCAGTTGTGCCAGCTATTTGTCTGAATGCTCATTTTAGCTTTTTCTCTTCGCTGTTCAAAACTAAAAGGAGAAAGCAAATTTTACTTAAGTTATTTTTCCCTTGAGGACTCTTGTACAAAAAGAAAAAAGTTGTGTTGCAGATATCCAGGGAACTATTCCTTCCAGGAAAACGTAGGTTGGGTTTTAGGAACTTTTCCGTTCCTAGCTGGATTTTATAAGAAGCTATCATTTGGACTATACATTTGTGTTCAGATATCAGTATATCCTTTATAAACATGCAGTGTGGATCCTGTTGTTTTGTTTGTTGCCTCTGCTCTATGAGAACAGCCCTGATTTTCTCTTGCTGCATCACTTAGAAGCATCATTCTCCCTCCACCTTGTTTAATGACTCAGCTTGTCTTCTGCCTAAGTTGAGATCATGTTTCTGGATGGCTTTCTGAAAAAGCTAGAACTGTTGCAGCACTGGCAGGTGCTGCATGCACTGCTGTAATACCTCCTTTGGAGTTATGACTGGGATGTGTAGGCTGAAAGGGATAGGTGGAGCTGACAATTACGTTAAAGATGGTTGAAATCACAGACTGAACTAAGACAGTAGTGCACTTCAACAACACCTCTTTCCATCATGAACGTGTCTTGATCACCTGGACAAACATCCAGGTGGACAATGGACAAGGTGGACAAACATCCATTGTTTATAGCATTGTTATTGTCTCACAGGTAAGAGCACTGAATAGAAGACTTGGATAAAGTAACAAGCACGTTTGGGTTTTGGTGTCGGGGGTTTCTTTTGAGTTGGTTTATGTGGTTGTTCCCTATTCCCTAGCCAATCTTAAGTGGGCCATTTTTGTTAAGCCTTTAATGAAAACATAAAAGTCTTGATGTTTGTACAAACCATCCAAAACAAGACTGGTAGTTGAAATCCCTCAGAGAGCAGCTGCTAATAGGTGCTTAGGAAGGAGATCTTTCTCCAGTATATATATACACCTTTCCAGCTGCCAGAAGACTGTGGTTTAGCAGTTTCTTTGCAAGGGATTCTGTCTGAGTTACTTACTAAAAAGCAACTGACAGATCTGTTTCCCCACAGACACCCTTCCACCTCGTGATTTTGCCTTCTGAATTAGTTGTTCTGAATCTGTTTGTACTTTCCCCTTCCATTTTGTCCTATTGCAGTGATTTCTATGATTTCCCTTCCCCAATGAAATTAATGTCTCAAACCAAAAAATGCTCTCTTGTTCTCCTAACATGGAGTTGTTATTTCCCTATACACTATCCTTTTTATCTTCATCAGTATCAGCAGCTACTGAAAACCAGTTTGTTACTGACTGGCACAGTATGTTTTGGAATTTTAAGATATGGTCTGCTTCAGTAATGTTTCCTTGCCTAGCAGGAACATGATTTTTGTATCGGTCTCCTCTAAGTGCATGTTTTGACCCAAGCTTTCTTATTTACAGCTAAGCCATTAGCAGGTTGCACCCCTCAGGCATTATTGTAACCGTGATTCAGGTGCACATTGTTATTTTCCTAATCTCTGTAATTTAGGACAGCAATCTATAAAAGCAGTATACAGGTGTGGTGGTGGAGAGGACACCACCTGCACATTTCATGTTCTGTGGAGTGCTAAAATATTGAATATTGTTTTCACTGTGTCTGCAGCCTGGAACAGAAATAGGAACAGTTGTGTTCCTATGCTTTTTTTTTTTTTTTTTTTTTTTTTTTTTGTTGACACTCATTGGGAAATATTTAGGAATGAAAGCTCTTGCTGACATTAAGTAAGAACAGTGTGTATCTGGTGCATTAAAGTGTGAAAGGAGCACTTTTTAGGTGAGGATTTCTATTTCATCCCCACCATAAGACAGTGAATTGTTTTGCTCTACTGCCAGCAGACCACTGTGAAGCAGCTAGTCAGTTCATAAGGCTTTGCAGGGGAATCTTGCATATCCTTCCCCTTTCTGGGGAAAACCAGGAAGAAAACTGACTAAACATCATTATATTCTTAAAAAGGAGAAAGGAAACTTTCATCCTCTGCTTTCATGGTTGCTCGTGGAGGGGGTCTAGCTTTGGTAATGCTTCAAGATCAGCCACAGCTCTCTCTAAAATCAAATAGCTGGGTGGA
>NW_005054326.1:4804615-4808991 GCF_000277835.1 Geospiza fortis | reverse complement strand
CAGGAACATCTTCAGCTAGATAGGCTTGCTCAGGGTCCTGTCCATTCTAACCTTGAATGTTTCCAGGAATGGGGCATCCACCACCTCTCTGGGCAACCTGTGCCAGTGTTTCATGACCCTCATCATAAAAAAAAATCTTCCTTATATTTAGTCTAAATCTGCCCTCTTATAAAGTCATGTAATTGTAGAATGGTTTGAGAAGCTAGAATTTCAGACAGAAGTGCATGCTAACTGTAATTATTAGATTGTATTGAATTATAACTATTTGAAAATTAATCTTGTAGCACTTACAGCATGATCGAAGAAAAGAACTGGGAACAGAGGAAGACGGGAAGAGAAAAGGATGGATTATGGATTTGCTTTTTGGGCAGTGATAGGAAAAGGGGGCAGGGGCCCAAGGGTTCTCCTGCAGGGAGCTAAGGGAAAGAAAGGAGGCTTGTGGTGGCTAGCTCTGTAGGATTGTTCAAGAAATGGTGTAGTGAGTTTATAAAAGGGTGTCATACCTTGCTGAAATGTGCTGTTTAGAAAGCCATATATCTAGGGAAACCAAAGAGCAAGGAAGGATCTGAGTGCCTTTACCTGGCTCTGCTATCAGCTGTTTGGAGGGAGAGGAACATTGGTGAGGTGCTGTCTCTGCCTCTCTCTCTTTTAAAAAAACTTTAAAAAGAAACAACAGCAACCCCCCCAAAAAAAAAACCAACTGAACCACCTTTAAAATGAAAGGGGCCTGCCAGAGGGCAGAATGAGAGGAAGATACTGACAGGTATGATATTGTGTAAACAGCAGGGACACAGCTGAGCTTTGAGGGAGAGAGAGTGGAGAAGTAGAAAATAAGTCAAACTGGAGCAGCTGGTATGAGCAGGGCATGTGTGAGGGGGGCAGGGGGGAGAGCATGAAGGAAAAAGGATTACCTGACTTGGCAAATAAATGTGAAGCACTGAATGGAGTGGGAAATTAGCCAAAACCCACAACAGGGGAACAGCTCAGTTGTGAATGGGAGAAGGAGGTTATTTGGCGTGAAGTAAGAAGGTCAGGAATCCTAACACATAAGGATGGGAGCTCTCTCAGACAGGGCTTGTTGGAGACACAAGGATGCTAAAGGAATGCAGAGAGTCCTTGGTATGCATGAAATGCACTTGGACTATGGTACAAATAATTATTTGATGATTATTTTTTTCATCCATGCTGTCTTCCCTGCTGTAGTTCAGGTTTGAACGGCCCCTTCCCTCTTCTTGCTGTCAGTACAATTGCACAGTGGTTTGTGCTGAACAGAAGCGTGGGAAATATCCATGTTTAGGGAGTGGAGGAAGGGGAAGTCCAGTCAGAATGTCTCCTCTATTCTGGCTCTGATCCAGAGAGGTGCCATGTAAACTAGGGCAACACTATTAGGCATGGATTGAGGAACTGAGATTATGGCTAAACGTGATGAGTAATTAAGGAACTGAATCTTTAAATGCTGCAGAAGCTTGGCCTGTTGAATTCTCTGGATTTGAGACCTGTGCTTGAAACAATTTCCAAGAGGTTTCCCTGACGCATCTAGTCTTTTGCAGATGTTCATGCTCTTTTGTGGGGTGGAATCATGGGAGTAGAAGAATGCCTGCTGTTCTACCCCCATTTTTTCCTGAAGGAGAGGCATGTCACACATCTCTATCAAACACTTCTTGTACATGGCTTTATTTTGACATGCTCTGGGTTAGCAGATGACCAATTCTACTGTGTAGAATCTGTGTGTGACAGGATTCTGGGGTTGTAGTATCTTCAGACACCCATTTGAGCATCCCCCTCTCCCTCCCTGCCTCCTCCCCCTCAGGCTTCTGTTCTCTTCTAGTTCTGTGAGAATAGCACCTAGGTCTGGCCAAATAATACATTTGCTTGGGCAGGATATAACTTTGGGCAGAGATAATAAACACTTCATCAGTGAAAAGCTGATGATTATTGGGAGCCTCCTGACCTTTCTGCTTAGCCATGCCAGCATTCTCAGATGCTCCCACTTCTCTAATTTGAAAACTACTTGGGTCCAGTGTGGGAAGCCATCAGGGGACATCCCTGGATGGACAGCCAGGCACATGAGAAGGCAAAGGAGACAGCAGCAGGAGCTGTATTGGGAGGGTGGATAGCACAGAAAATCCATGGTTATTAGGAGCCTTTGGTGATTTGGAAAACTGTGTTTTACTGATTAAAACATTAGAGCTGCTGAATGATAGTTGATCACAAGTGAATTTTGGTTCTTATCACTCTGGTTTAGATTTGAACTCACAGCCTAGGGATGAAGTGCTCCAGATAGGGTTTCTAAGCACTCTGACATATGCTATTCTTACTAGGATCTTTTTCCTTTCTCTTTAACTGTGGGGGATACCGATACATCTGCTGCAGGTGCTAATGGATACAGATGGTTCTTACTGGGAAACAGATGAAAATAATCACCCTTTGTCCAGATCAGCAAGGGGCAGACAGAGTGCTTGAGGGACTCTTGCTTTGATTTGTCCCAGCAGGAGCTAATGCAAACAGACTTGGATCAGCCTGAATGATCATAACTGTACCATAACTTGGAAAAAAGCTGGGAAAAAGCTCCTGTTTTGTCAAAAAGCCGTAATAGGAGATGTTTGAGTTAAAGCTGATGTATTTGTTTATTTTTGCGTATATTGTGTTACGCTTGCTTTGCAAGAAGCTAAAGGTAGATCTCAAGCTATCTTTTCATAATTATTAGAAGTTTGTCACCATAAGGACACTTCACACTGCAGATGACCTTTGTGGCACTTCACAGAAATATTGCTGATAAAATCGGTTATGTCTTTCAAACACTCCTTTAAAAGACAGTAGTGCAACCAGTGATTTCTCATGGCCTTTCTGCTCACTGGTCTGGAGCTGCTGTGTTTGAGATTCTCTGTTATTCTCCATGTAACAAAGTTAGTGTGAAAGCCAGTGTATGTACTCTGGTAATTTTAGTATGTGGATTATATCACAGCTAAAATTATCTCAGCTTCAACAAAGTCCTAACTGTGCTTTTATGTTCTGGAGTACCCAAGCAGTGACTGACAGCCCTCTGTTTTTGAAGGGTGGAGAGCAAGTGGAGGTAGCTGCAGTGCCCCTGCACAGTGTGAGACCAAGTGAGCTCGTGCCATAAGAGACCCTTGAGTTCTCTGGGGCTTTTGGTGATCCTCAGTCCTGGGGTAGCTACAGGCACCTCCTGTTCTCCACAGGCTGTATCGCTTGACCTGGATTTCTACAGTGTGATCTTTGCAGGAGTTAGCAAATACCTGTATATTAAATGTCCATTGGAATAATAATATTTCCTCATCCTCTTTCACCTGCTTAAGGCTTGCTACATGATCTGTGATAGCAATTTTTCTTGGTTTCCTTGGATTAAGGGACGAGACAGCCTTGCTAGTTTTGAAGAATGTTTTAAGTTTTCTAGATTTTCATTTGCGTACAAATCCAGAGCTTGCACCTAAAGTGAGTTCCTGATGCTTTGGCTGTCTTTTCCTTCAAAGCTGGGTGAAGCAGCCAACCAATTGATTTTGATAACAGTGTATCAGCCAGCCTGAAATACATGAGGAATTCTTAAATAAAAGCAAAAATGCTATTCAGAACTGGACTTTCCTTAAGCATGTGGCTGCTTAGTGCATTTTGTGACCAGTCTAACTGGAGCCATACCTTTTTTTCTAGCTCAAGACAATGAGTATAATGATGATGAGACATCAGAATGTCTTGTGGAGCAGCTGCATCTCATCTGCATTCTTACTGCTGCCATTTTCCCTTCTTCCCCAGCAGTGACACTGGATTTAGTTGAGTGTGGACAAATCTCAGCACACTGAGATCTGGTCTGTTGTCTAATCTGCTTAATAGCCTTTACTGTTCTTAGGAAATACATGGGCAAATGTTGGTCAATCTGTGCTGCAGGAGAGGAGTTGCAGAGGTGCAGCAGCTGTCCTAAGCAGGGGAGTGGGAAAGGATTCAGCTCTGTGCCTGCCTGTGGGTGTTGGCTTGTTTAACCTGCAAGTTGCATTTCCAGCATTTTTACCAGACTTCGTTTTCATGAACAGTATTTCTGAATGCTAAGGGAAGTACTGGAAACTACATGAAGTAAAAATGTTGCCTGTATTTTGTTCCAAAGGTGTTTAAAATAATTTTAAACAAAATCTTATTCCTAGAGAAAGCCAGACTGACTGTGCATATGAAAACAGTGCTTTTCAAAGGAATGACTGCAGAACAGTTCCTTTGAACCTAAGAGTGGTGTTAATGTAACAGCTTGGTTTGAAACTGATGTATATTAAGTAGATAGTTTCTCCTTTAATTTAGTGAATTACTTAATTTTTAAGCCCTGTCCAAAATGCCTAGATAGTCAATTTTTGTGTGTTAGAAAAAATATCTTTCCC
>NW_005054326.1:4783805-4804604 GCF_000277835.1 Geospiza fortis | reverse complement strand
CTTTATTTAGTAAAAAACTTGGTGGCTTTTTATATCTATATATTGTAAATATGAGCAAATCATTTAAGTGTCTGTGACACAAACTGTTGAAAGCTTTAGTAAGTGCATTGCTACTACTTTCTTTTTTAAAGATGATTTTTATTTTTATAACATTTTCCAGCACAAAGAATGCAAATAATCACAGAAATACTGTGGGTTTAAGGTAGAAAAGAAGGTCAGTTGATGCAGAAGTGGGGCTAAAGTTTTAGGGTTGTTTTTGTTTAAATAAATAGAAGGATCTGTGTTCCACTGGTGTATCTGAAGTAGTTCATTACAGTAGTTACTAGAATCCATGTAGATATTAATGCAAGGGGTTTGGTTTGTCCATTAAGTAACAAATAGCACAATATATTACAGTTTTGTGTTGAACATTATTTTACCTTTAATGAAACAGATTATCAACGAAGAAATTGGGAACTACCTGGTGACCTTTTGTGTGAATCTCTTTCAGGCACCTTTTTGGGCATACATCCTGGGTGCACTAGGACTTTTTATCTACCAGTCTCTGGATGCCATTGATGGGAAGCAAGCCAGAAGAACAAACAGTAGTTCTCCCCTCGGAGAGCTCTTTGATCATGGTTGCGACTCTATTTCCACAGGTAGCCTTCATTTACTGTCACCCATCCTGGTTTATAAAAGTTGCCTGTTTTCAGGAGCAGCTGATTAATCACAGAATTGTTGAAGTTGAAAAGGACCTCTGGAGATCATCTAGTCCAAACCCCTGCTCAGAACAGGGTTTTTAAGGATAACTTCACCATCTCCTGCCCTTTGCATCCCTGGCCAGTTACAGGGGGTATTTTAGAGGTTCCTTTGGCTGATGTTGGGTAAGATGTGTTCTGCTCTTACTTAACTGCATCTTCACGTATTCCCCCTTAGGAGTAAGGTGCCAAAGTATCAGTTTGGTAATAGGGCATCCAGCCTTGCCCTATTACAAGAAGGGTAATTTATATTCCTTAAAAGAAATAGTTTTAAAAAAGTTGGGAGTCCTTAACAAGGAAGCCTTGCTGAGTTTCACTTTCCATAGCTGACCTGCTCTTGGTGCCAATGCCTGTAGTTCAGTAAAGCTCAATGGCTGAGACAGTTGCTCTGGGAATTGGTACCTTCTTTATGTGTCACTTCCCAGAGAAGTGCAGCTGCCAGACTCCCTGAGCTTGGCCCTTCAGCTGAAGTTGTTGGTGTTGCAAAGAACATGAGATGACAAGGCCAGGAGGAGGGAGAACAACCACTGTAGGCTAGAGGGCAGGGCCCTGCCTTGGCAGAAAACGAGTGCTGTGTTTTGGTTGCTCCTGCCAGGACTGCCCCTGAGGGTCAGCTACTCAGTAAATTAGCAGTCATAGCATTACTTTGTTAGAGTGATGTAAAATGTCCTGTGTTTTTATTTATTTATTTATTTATTTAATTTCTTTTAACTTCAAGCAAAGAGGATATATGATTAACTATTCATTTCTGCTTTTCAGTATTTGTTGTCCTTGGATCCTGCATAGCAATCCGACTAGGATCGAATCCTGACTGGTTGTTTTTCTGTTGTTTTGTGGGACTGTTCATGTTCTATTCTGCTCACTGGCAGACATATGTATCAGGCATACTAAGGTTTGGAAAGTAAGTAGGTGTTACTAGAACTACATGTGGCTTAATGTCTGAGACTGCTAGCTCCTTGATTTCAGTTTCTTCTTAGTTTACTCCCTGCTTTCTCTTTTTCTTAGCTTCTTTCTCATCTCCCTTCCAATCCAGCAGACTTGTGTTTTACCTGAGAAGAACTTGAAACTCTGCATAATACTGAACTCTGCTGTTCTTTTAGCAGCTGATTTTTGCTCTGTATGCTTTGTTTGCATGCATTTGGCTCTTTTTTTCTGCAGATTTGTTGTCAGAACCCATACAAGCACTGTGCAGGCTCAGGCCAGAGGTCTTGTTTACATTGCAGACAAGTGCCCTGTGTAGGAGTAGGGACTGAGCAAGGATCTGGGTACCTCCCTTTGTAATCTCCCAGCGTAGAACAGTTTCAGCCCCAGGGAACTCTAAACCACATGCATTTTAGAAAAATTCTCCTGTCAATGGGTTTCCCTTTCATAGGCATGTTCAGTCTTCCTTGGAATGAACTCTCTGCACCCATTGCATCCTCAAGGAGTTCCACAGATCTGTGGCAATGCTTGAAGAATTAATTACCCTACGTTTATGTGAGGGCCTTTGTAAAATCTGGCTCATACTGGCTTTGATGTCCTTTAGATTTTGTGTTAGGTCAGTTCTAGAGACTGCTGTGATGCTATTCATGACTTGATAGAAATTTTACCTGTTTTAGTGCAGCATAGGAGGACAAGTTATGACATTAATGTAGAAGACAATAATTTCAGTTTGACTGCTAATAATGCAGGGATTGCTGCACCCTTCTATGCTTGGGGTAGTGCCTGGCCATGGCCTTTTGCTGGTTTTAAGGAATGAGCTTTGCTTTAGTATAATTACTTCTGAAAAGAGGAAAAGTCTGAGACTTCTGTGGCAGCAGAACTGAAAATAAGGGATACATGAAGGCTGTCCTGCTAATGCCAGTCACTTGCTAAATCACCTGTACATTGTCCTACTTAGCTCTGCTCTGCAAGAAGTGCCTTAGCAAATCAGCAGGCACACAGGCTGGTGACCAGCTATCCCTGCACATTGCATCAAATGCAGCTGTCTCTGTGATATTGATAAGAGCTCTCTTTGATTTGCTGGTAATGCATTTTACCACATTATTACATTTACCACTGTAATTCTTCTGCCTGCCTACACATTCTATTGTTTTTAAAGGACATCTTGTGCTGTAAACAAAAATACAGTGATGGCTGAAATAGGATACTTTCTGTCCATGACAGTAGGCTGCTCTGAAGGGAGGTGGACTAGGCCATGAGCTCTGGCCTTTTGCAGACATGACTGCTTTTCTGTACCTTTTATTCTTGCAAAAAGCATGAGAATGATTTCCCCACATGGGAAAGGCAGGGAGACTCCTTTACCACATAAAGATTTTGTAAAAACTTGGTGACTTCTACTTTAATGATAGTGTACAAACAGCTCAGAATGGCCTGCTGTTCTGTGGTTACTGTTCAAAGTTAAACAGACACAACTTTTCCATGAGATAACTTATTTCTGTCCAATGAAAACAGGTCACTTTTTTTTTCAAGGCTCCCAATTTTGTTTCTCTTAAGCATAGAGGTGTGAAGAAGGTATTAGTATAGTGCTCTAAATATGCTGGTACATAATAAGATGGAGGGAAGTTTTCACTGATGCTATTTCTCAATTAGCAGCACTTGATTTTAGAAATAAATCACAAATGAGGTTCTTAGTGCTGATGGCCAGGAAGGATTAGAGAGCTGAATAATGTGACACTGTCAGGTGTCTGAGTAAAGTCTTTGGGCTCTGATTTGGACTCTGTTGCCACCAACAGTCTGAGCCACTGTAAAATTAAGTATTAAATTTTGGCACAAGTTCAAGTTTGAGCCTCCTCCCCTCACCAGCAGTAACAAAGGCAATGCAGATTAGAAATCCTAGTGTTAACAGTACAGAGTGGGTGCTTTTGCATTAGGTAAGCTGCAAGTTCAGCAATGGCAGGGTGGATGTAACACTTCATCCCTGGCAGAGAAGGAAGAGCCCACTCCCAGCCCCCCTGTCCTGTGACACTCTGTCACTGGACCTCAAGCCACTTCATTAAATGGGCAGAAGGTGAAAAGCCTACACTGGACTGGGCAGGCTGGACTGGTTCACCTTATAGTCCAGTGAGCACTGCAATAAATAAAACTGAGGGATTGCAACATTTTAGGAAGAAGAGGACTCCCCATGCTCTTGGCTTTAAGAGGTGATGAGCACCTCAGCTTATCATCTAACTGCAGTTTAAACTCTGGATCCTCTAAGAGTCACAAGATTGTGATTAAATTTAGCATATTTTATCACCATATTTCGGATGAAAGAAGAGAGTTTTAACTGAGATTATCAAGTTCAGATAAATGTTTTCCATTACCCAAAAGATGATGCTATCTTCTAAAAATGTACTGCTTCCTGTGCAGATAGGTCATGTGTTAAGTAAGTAGCAATACAATTGGCCATAATACCTTAAAACAGCAAATTTTTTCCAACTGCTAAAAGAAATCATGAACATTCATTATTGGTGTTTGCTGGTAAGTTTAGTATGAAGATAAGATATCTGTCTCAAAACTTTTGGTACCATAAAAGGTACCTTTGATATGCACTTTTTTTGGTCATTATTTTAATTATTTATGTTAAAGCTTAAAAAATACTGGGTTTTTTTGGTTTTTTTTTCCTTGAGCCTTGGCTTCATGTGAGGTTTCATCAATTAAACACAAAAATAAAGAGTTGTCTGTCTTGTCTGAGGACAAAAAAAAGGGGAAATCTAGAGTCTGGACTTCGTAGGGCATACAAGGCCACCTTTCCTAAAACAGCTTTTATGGAGGAAAGCTAGATAGCAATTATATGTTCTCAGAAATATGGCAACCTGTCCACTGACTCAGTCCTCCCTTGTTTTGCAGGCTGTATCTGTCAAGTTTTCATGATATGAAGCTTAAAGAAATCCCTTCTTTCCCAGCCTGCTTGTTATAGTGTCTGCTTTTATATGCTGTGCTTTTAATGGAAATGTTTGATTGCATTTACTATGAGCTTACCTTAAACCTTGATTTGACATTTACACATCAACAAGTCTGTAAATTTGTACAGAATTCTCAAATAGTTAACAGTGTATTCATTAAAGTGTCCCCCTTTCAAAATTATATGTGGCTTGCTTCAGAAAAGGAGTATAGCTTTCATTTTAACTCTTAGCTAGAGATGTGTGTCTCCATATAGAGTAGCTTTCTCAGTCAAGGAAAGTAATATTCTGTATATATTTCTATCATTTGAAGTCCAGTTACTGGGGGTTTTATCCCCCCCTCCCTCTACACACACTTTACACTTAGAGCAAAAAGTCCTTGAACAAAATCTCTTTTTTTTTTCTCCTTTCACAGAATTGATGTAACTGAAGTTCAGATCACCATAACAATGCTGCTCTTGATAACTGCCTATGGAGGAACAGGATTATGGGACTATAAGGTGAGTGTATTAAGTGCTCAGAGTTCCTGTTGAATATCTTGTCAAGTTCCACAGTTCCTGTGGTATTTGAAGCTGCTCTGTGCAAGTACTATCAACACCTACCAGTTGTGTAATGTTGTTTTAGCTTATTGTACAACTGTAGGTCGTTTTAATGCCATAGTTAACTTAGATCTATTGGTGTGACCCCTGTGCACAGATTTATAGCTACACAGAGGAAAAAAGACCCCATCTGCCACATATAAACTTCTGATCTGGAGCTAGTACTCCACACATACTTGAGCTTCAGCAAATAGGGGTTTTTTCTGGTTTTATGTATTTAGTATATTTTATTGTAAGGCATACATTTCAGTTAAACAATTTATCTTAAAATTTAAGGATTAAATGCTTCAATTTAATGAAACTGTGGGATGAAGCCAGGGGGTTTTGGTTAAGTTATCCATATTTGTGTCAATGCAGATGTACTGATTTTTAAGAATTATGTCACAGCCATGTAAATGTAAATATTTATAGTTAATGCATTGTTTTCTGTGCCAAAACTTTTCCATATCAGTGGCTTTTATTCTGATCTTTAAAGATGCACTTTATTGGACCGTATCAAAAGATCTTCAACTTTCTAGGGCTTTTTACTCAGAAATTTATAGTTCTGATTGGTTATAGTGCAAAGAGCTGAGATTTACTTTTCCATACTATGGATTAACAATAGAAATGAAAACTAGTTCAAAAGTTTACTCAGCAATTAAGGAATGTTTAGCTAAACTTTGTTTCCTTTTCCCAGCCTTTTTTTTTCTGTTTTCAAAAAGCTTGTCCTCATGTTGGAAAGCAAAGTAGGTGCATTAAACTTAAGTTATGATTAATTTTTTCCTCACTATTAGAAGCTGTTGTAGTTATGCTGTATCACAAAAAAACTATATATTCAAAAAATGTAGTAAACAGTTTCCATTTATTACTTTTTTTTTAAATCCTCTGCTGCCTTTGGAAGTTTCCTTGACACTGAAATTGATTCCAAAAGGTAACTGTTAAATTAAAATTTGCATCTGGAGACTTTTCATGATAGTCCTATGATATGCAAAGGTACAGCATACAAATAATATGACAAAACACACAGCAGGCAGATGGTGTCTGTTTTTCCTGTGGATCAGTGTTGTTTTATCCAGTGGAATAGAAGGAACTATCCCTCTTCCTGCTCCCATATCATGGTGATTGATGGCAGTAGTCTGTCATGTTTTTGCTTGTGTGGTGAAAATATTTGAAGAACATATTAAGGAGGAGCAGACTAAGATCTAGCTGAATTTCAAGAACAGAATTTAAGTACTCAGTAGTGGAGTTTAAGCATTACAAAAGATACTTCATGTTTTCTTAGTAAGGAAACAAATGTTAAACACTGTTCTCCTGAACTTGTTCCCAGGAAAATGAGGGTTCAAATAAAACATTTTTTTAGTAGGTAAGAGTGGCTGCTTTAATCATTTCTTAAAAAAAGTGTTGTGTGCTTAACTTTTAATATCTTTCTCTTGTTTTGTTGTGGTTTGTTTGTTCTTTATTTTGGTTTTGTTTCTTTTGTGTTCTGCTAAGGTCCCTTTGCTGGGCTTAGAACTGAAGTTCTTTGCAGTTATTGGCATCTTGTGTGGAACAGCACTTTCTTTTTTCAATTACTTCCGTGTCATCTTTGGTGGAGGGGTTGGAAAGAATGGATCTACAATAGCAGTAAGTTGCTCTAAAAATTCAATTGAGGTTTGAGTAATTTATGCCCATAGTTTATTATGTTTCAGATGATTCATAAGGGTTTTATTTGTTTAAGCTTTTAAGCAGACAGGCATGTGAGTGTTAGGCTAAAGCAAAGTTTCTTATCTACTTTCTCTCTGCCTGTTACTGGATTTCTTCTGTCATGGGAACCAGCAGTGAATTTTCCTAAAAAATTGATTAGTGGTCAAAAGGTACTGCAAAGGGTGCTAAGAGCAGTAACATAATACTAATGGATTTTGACAAGTTTTGACAACTCTGGTTTTGTTTAATGGGATTTGAAATATGTATAAAACTTGGACTTACCATGTGACTGAAGTTTAAAACAAATTTTCCATCCCTTTATATCTTAGGGAACAAGTGTTCTTTCACCAGCCCTGCACATTGGACTGCTTATCACACTGGCCATTACAATTTATAAAAAGTCTACAACTCAGCTGTTTGAAAAACATTCTTGCCTGTATGTCTTGACATTTGGGCTTGTGAATGCCAAAATTTCACAGAAGTTGGTGGTAAGTCAGTCCTAAACCTCCTAAACTAATCTGGTTCTTGGCTAAACACTTATTGGATCAGGGGGAACAGTTTTCCTGTTTTGCTTTGCTCCGTATTACCAGATTCATAGTGATCAAGACACTGAACTAGACTCAGGGCTCTACTGAGAGATTATATGTGACACTGATGAAAACACGTATTTGCTGTTGAATGGACTGGTTAGGACTTTCAGTTAACTTACTCCTAGAAATGCACTTACTGTCTGTTGTTAACATCCTAACTCTGGTCTCTTAAGGCTTACTAACAGTGCTGTGGCTTCTCCTTTAATTATCTGAAATAAGAATTTACTGTGATCATTAAAATGAAGAGAGAAACTTTTCTGTCTCTATTCTATCTTTTCAGTCTTTGTCTTTTTTGTACATAAAACACTCCTCAATGGATTAAAAAAATTGCCTTACTACAAATTTACCAACATCAATAATCCAGAGAGATGCTTTTATTTTTCCTCCAAAGATGACATTTTTTGAACACTAGAAAATAGGTATTCCGCAGCCTTTCTTACTAAACAGTGAGAACAAGTGTTGCCACCTAAGAAAAGGTCTGCTTCTTAGTTAACTTTTGGCTAGGGAAAACTAAAATTAAAAAAAAAAATTCATAGTATTTGTTTTCAGTAATACACTTGCATAGTCTTACAGTTTGAATACAGTGCTGGAAAACTAGAGAGTGGGGAGCTCCTGCGTGTAGCTGAAGTGCATGGGTATAGATGTAACTTCCAAGAGGTCATTGCTAGGCAAGAATGTGATGCCTGTTTGCTGGTAGTTAAAACAATCTTGCAGGGATGCACTTTTTAATTTTTATTTTTTTCAAACATAGGTGGCTCACATGACAAAAAGTGAAATTTGTCTTCAGGACTCTGCATTTATTGGGCCAGGACTTCTGTTTTTGGACCAGTACTTCAACAGTTTCATTGATGAATATATTGTTCTGTGGATAGCATTGGTAAGTGTTTTATACTTTTTCTCTGGACCGTGCTTTAAGGAATGGATTGAGAATTGTCCCTGTCATTCTGCTCTGCCATTTCTGACTTGCTCACATTTCTGCTGTCACTGCAGAGGGAGTGCGGGGTACCAAGTAAATATGTTTTTGGGAGCTGGCTGGCTTGCTTTCCTTGGAACACAGAAATGAAAGTAAATTTATAAATCTCTCCTGAAATTATGCTTTAGTCCATGTGGATTTTTAAAAGTCATTCTGTGAACTGCAGACAAATGGTTTTTAACAGATGTTTTAAGTGTTTAGTGCTGTTAAGATGTTGGGTTTTGTGATGGTTTTATTTTTAATTCTAAACTAGATCACTCTGCAGCTGTATGTTACAATGGATGCATTTATGTTATGCTTGTCACTTAGATAAATTCTGATTGAAGTGTAGCATATTTATAGTAGGGACAATTTTAAAAAATTGATTTTTTTAACCTGTTCTGTTTTGTTCTTTTGAAGTTCATATCCTTGTTTGATATGCTGAGATATGCCAGTGGTGTGTGCCTACAGATTGCTGCTCATCTTCATATACATGTCTTCAGAATTTCATCTCATCAAGCTCCTGAGCAGGTTCAAAACCATAATGACTGATTAAATAAGTCAAGGACAAGAGAAGACGCAGTTAGGGGAATGAAGCAGCAGCCTCTGTGTTTTTGGGAAGACAGATTAAGCATTTGAAGAAAACAGTTTTATGAGAAAGTTGACTGTGTTTCAGACATTACCAGATGTTAGACTTAGTAGGTACAAAGTTCTGCAGATGCTGTTGTACTCTTGAACCAGTATTTCCCTGTGTTTCAGACCACAAATACTACATTTGAAAATGTTGCCATTTCCTGTTAGGTAACTTTAATTCTGTACTTCTCTTCTGGTGAATGTAGATGCAAACCAAGGTGCTACCAGCCAGAATTCGAAGAGGAATTTCATGTCTTATCTTGTAGCATTGGGTTCTAAAGTTTTGTTGGAACTGCTCTAAAGTGGTTGTCAGATGTTCCAATGAATTCAATCCTGCATTATTAAGACTGGTAAAATGAGGCAGCCATGACCTAAAAATCACTCATTCTCTCCTCTGGTACTTCTAAGGAACAAGCTCTTGGATAAAGGAGATAAAGGAGGTACAGCTCAGGAAAATTTTCTTCTGATTCAAAGTACTGTTATGAGTGCCTTTAGAATTCATGCATTCTCTAAGTACATAACCTACTGCTACCACATGGAACTTTAGCTTGCACTTTCTTTCAAGGCCAGTTTCTGGTTCTGTGGTCACAGTAAGGTCAGTCTCATTGTACTTCACCCTTATCTAGACTACAGCTAGCTGTGTAAGGAGAGGACTGACTTTAGGCACCCTAACTTGTATCTGTAAGTCTACACAAGTGAAGGACAAAGCTCATTGATAAACTCCAAAGCCTGTGGCTCCAGCCCTGCAGCCCACCTTTCTGTATTTCCCTCTCTGGTCTTTTTGCTAACCCTGTGTTCAATTACCTTACAATTGATCCTATTGTCTCGTACCTACCACTGTACTTTATCCAAACAAAAGGGCACAAAACTGAACCATAATGTAAAACTCTCCAAAACAGGAACTCAGGCCCAATATCAGCTTCTTTCTTCAAGAACTGACCCACTGGGTAACATAATATATGTAACAAGGGGGCTGTTGCCATTATAGAAAAGCTGAATGAAAAATTGATTACTTGCACACAAACCCCATACATAAGCTCCTTTCAAGAGGTACTACTTGAATATGGTTTATGTAAAAAGCTGTTGAATATAAGTGTGCATTACTCTCTCCAGTTGCCGATATGTACCTGAGCTTCTGAGTTAATGAAGTCCTTCCTGAACTGCCCAATAAAGAATGCCATGGTTTGTTTTAAAAAGACTACCACTGCTTATTAGTTCGAAAATACTTCCTGAGGTGTTTAAGGAACTTTTAAAGTGGTGTATTGTCTGCTGGTCTGGAGGAAATAAAATACATCCACCACCCTCCTGCCTAAGAAGAATATAATGATCATTTTGAAGATCTGTTGCTGTAACAGTTACTGCTAAAGGACTACAACTCAAAGTGACTAATATAAATTCAGAATGAATCCTAATACTCCTGTTTGAGACTGGAAATGACACAGCATCTGCACATGAACCCAGGCTGTGGTCAAATAGAAAGAAGATGGTAATGACCATTTTACTTTGGCTGAATACAGTAAGCAAATTAACCTCCTGATGAAAAGACACAGGCAACATCTTAAGAGTGAAATGAGTCAGTTCTCCACAATGGTCAAAACTGTGTGCTGGCATAGCAGGTATAGGTAGCTTTGAGGATATGACTGAGGTATGTGGATAATAGGAGACTAATGCAGAAATCACTCAGAAAATCAGAACCATGACTCAATACTAACAAATAAAACCAGAAGCAGGAGGTAATGCTAACAAATAAGCTCCTGTTGAAGATCTGAAGCAGAACCTGTCACCTATTTCATAGCCTCCTGTCACTGGCCTGAGAGGGCTAGGACTCAGTAATTACAAAGCAGCATTGTTACTGGTTACCATGAGAGGCCCATATCCCCTCATGCATCAGTGTAGCAGTATAACTCCCATGTTTGCTCCTGTCCTGAATTCTGGCAGGGGCAGAACAAGAAGTTCTATACTCATTATAACAAAAAAGCTGAAGTTAATGCAAGTTAGCCATCACTAGTTTGGCTTCCAGACATGGAGAACCACCATCAAATGACTTGACTCAAAATGCTCATAGGCTGAGAAGATAAATATGGTTTTGAAACACATTGTTGTGACAACATCACATTTGGTGTGTGTGGGTGTGTGGATGTTTTTTATCTACTGTTGTATTAAATCAAAACATTAAATATGTTGGCAACTATCTAATTTTTAAAAGTAGATATTCAGATGTTATGCTTTTCTGTAAAAACAAACTGCATGTGCACTAAGCCAATTGTTTAGTTTATACTTACTGTAATGAGCTACATGCAAGATAAATGCTTTACCCTTAAAACTCAGGCCTCCCTAAATTGCTAGTCATTTGGAATTGCAAAAAATAATATTCCATCTCAAAGGCTTGTAATAGCCTGTACTAAATAAATGAGGTAAATTTCTTCTAGCAGTGGTTCTACAGAAAGCAGACCCCAAAATGCATAATGTTTAATTATTGTTACTTGAGCGGGTACATGAAACTCATAATTTAACTAAAAAAAACCTCCATTTGCTGGACAAATTACAGCAGTTTATAAATCTCATACTAATACAGAGATAGTACAATGTCTAGACTAACAAAAGAGTTAACAAAATTTACTTCAATTTACCATAATACACATCATTAAACAATTCTGTCTGAGCTATGTCATACCCTGTGAATTGTTATAACAGCTAATATATCAGCAGACTAATTGAAACTGTGACAATCTGCAGCTTGTTAGAAATGCTTCTATTTGCAAAATGTACCTAAAGGCCTCAAGTTATTATGTAAAGTCTGGGTAATGCATGTTTCATTAATTCTTCCCCTTGTCACAATTTGGTATATAAAAGTGAAACTATTTGAAGTCCAGTGCTATTGGAAGTGGCCATGAAATTTTTAAAAATCAACTGAACAGACAGTGAATGGTTTGGGGTCCATACTGCCCCCCAGTAATAGAAGTTTACTAAGATATGTTCTTACAACATGAACAGAGAAGATTAGAACAATCTAGGAAGGAGTGTAATAGGAACCTTGAAACATTTAAATCTCAACATCCTTCTAATGCCTGTACTTGTATCGTGTTACTTAGGTACAAGTTGCTCCTCCACTGAGCCATCAGAATAACATGGACTGAAGAGACTTGCGAACAGTTGCCATCTCCTGCTGTTGCTGTCACAAGAAAAGGAGATAATGCTGAACAAATGCTGTATAAATATGATTTCTTTGAATTAAATGAATGTCAAATGACTTTTAATTGAATGTTCTATTTTTGCATTTAACTAACTTCATAGATCTATACTCACAGTGTCCATCATAATCTTCTTCTGCAACAGCGCCATTTCCTTGCGAAGTTCATTTTGGGCACCAGCCAGAAGATTTTCATTGCTCTTCTCCAGCTCTTCCATGCTCTGAAGTTAAGGATAATATTAATTCAGAACTCCTCAGTGTCAAGCAGTTAATTTAAAACAACCAAACAAACCAAGAATTATTCATACTACAATTTAATTTTTACAGTGGTCACAGATAATTGATGAGTTTGTCACAAACTTGGCAGAGGAATCACACAGGACTTCATACTCCAGTCTACATTCCTATTTAAACAGTATGTACCCTGGGAAGAGGATAGAGCCCTCCAGTCAGCCTCTGTGAGGTCTCAGCTACTTTTTCTGCATTTCATATAAGATAAAAATTCTACAGGAGGAGATTGAACAGACATCTGTCAGGAATTCAAAGGGTTCAATATTATGACAACCTTGCTGGACTTGAAGTGAGGAGTATAAACCCCACTGCGCTTCTTTGCACACTTCTCCCCAAATAAGCCAAAAAAAAGTCCCTGGTTATCTTCCCTTTTTTACATACGATTACACTTACCTCTGTGTATGTGTCTAGTTGCATTTTCCTTAATTTGTATTTATTTAAGCTTATTTGAGGTTTGACTTCTAGCTTTCGATATTTTTTGAGGAGAAAAATCAAAGTGATACTTGACCTTCTGTTCAGTTTTTCCTCTTTGATGGTGACATTTTTGACATTTTGGAACAGTTATTATTTATTAATGCTTCTGTAATATACTCAGTAAATTTTGATTTTTTTAAACTAAGAGTTGCTCCATTTCAGATTTATTTTTATCAACTACCAGGCTTGGAAAAAACCCAAACCAAACACCAAGCTTATCATAACTGAAATTTCAAAACCAGCTAGGAAATTACTTGAACTGAAATTAAGGTTTGTCAGAAATTGATGGACTTGAATCTGCCCTGTATAGTGGCAGCTGGTGAAGCCACACCTGGAGTGCTGGGTCCAGTGCAGACTCCTGAGGACAAGAAAGACATAATCATACAGGATAGATTCCAGCAAAGGGTCATGAAAAGTATTAAGGCACAGAAGGTTTTCTCTTGTGAGGAATGCCTTTAACTAAAAAAGTAAAATTTTTGTGTGGTTGTACTCAAAACAGTTTTTTTGCTTGCTGTCTGGTATGTTACTTACTTTGTTAAAGAAATACCTAACAACTTGAAACACTAAATTAATATAGCTTTCTTACGTGATATGATAAGGATCAGCTGCTTTCCAAGAAAAAGATTTACCTTTAAGAATTGCTCATAGAGTTGCTTAATGGTCTTCAGTCTCTGACTTTGAACTATTCTTGCCTGTTGAAAAACCTTTTGTTGCTGACGAAGCATATTCTGAAGCAGAAGCAAAAGAAAAATGTAATTCCATCAGTTGTTAAGCAGAGTGCTCGGACAGCACACCAGTTTCATTTTCAGAATCAGAAAATCTTCTATTGGAAATTTGTGCCTTATAATGTGGATCTCTGCCTGGAGAAGTTATCCTGGCTTTTATTAATCAAAGTAAGACTGAAGACTGGATTAAGCCCCAAGTCACCTCCTGAGGTCTCTTGCAACCTGAATTATCCCTGTAAAATCTCATGAGGATTGCCATGCCCCACAGCTTCTTAGAGTATCCTAGAGGAATGTGCTACCTAGGGAAAAGCAAACCTTGCAAATGTTGGAAGTACAAACAGAGCAACAGCACATGATTACATTCCATTGTATAGCTCCTATCGTCTTTCAGTGATCAAATTCTCTTACATTTATTATATACAGGCATATTTTTAGCATACATTTTTTAAGGAATGTATGCTAAAAAACAACTACTTTCCTTTATTCCTTTGTTCCCTGAACCCAAAGATTATGGATGGAGAGAAACAGCACATGTCTTTCTTCTCCTTAAATGGTCCTTGCTTTTCTCAAGCCGTATGCTGGCCTAGGGCATCACTTAACAGTGTTTATAAACTTGCAATAAAGTTTATAAATGCACCTCTCTTCCCAAACTTAAACAATCATATATTTATATTTAAACTACATTAGTGTTTTTACATTTCTTGAGTATTGAAACAACAGTATTCCCTCCTTGTGGAAAATACAGTGAAGTTCCCACCATGCTGGAAACTCACCGCTAGTTTTTCTTCCTGCTCCTCTGCCTTTTGCACATCTACATCCCACTGCTGAAATAAAGTCAGGAACTGCTGGGAGAACTCATGATTGAGCTTCTGCCTATAAACAGACACTGTCTGTAAGTGTGACAGATGCTACAGGGAATTACAAGGAAAGCTAAGGTTCAACATACCAATGGAACAGAATAAAAGCTGGCATAGATAAAGAAATAGGCTACTTTGACATCTGATCCCATTTCAATACTGTATGTTTTGAAAAACTGAACACACACATACACTGAGTGGATGTGGAATACATCTATAGAGACAGCACTCCCATAAAATACTGGTTAAAAAGAACTTGTAACAACTCTTCTTCCTAACAGTGTCAAGTTTTCTGAGATTTACCATGTTTTTCTAATTCAATTACAGGTGGTTGCTTTAATATAAGGTGTTTACATTGCAAAACTGATAAGCTCATTTCTTAAAATTTTGTCCATACAAGTTTCAAATACAAATAAATGTAGAACAACACCAAGACAGTTACAAGTATTGCTGACTTTTAGTTTTTAACTGTCTCTTTTTTCACTTACTCTATCTCTGGTATCAGATGTAGTAATTAAATACACCTTAAGAGGTGAGAGGAGTGTTAAGGAAGGTGAAAGTTATTTACTTTCTTAACCAGAATGATATTAAAGTTTTACTGAACATTTTTCAGTTTTCAAGTAGAAACAGAAAATTCCAAAGTGGGGAACCCCTCCCCCACATTGTTTTAAAATACATAATAACATCAAAGGTCACTGTCCATAAAGATAAAAGTAAGCCCCACTCTTTAATGTACCTTGCTCTTAGAGCTCCAAATCTTAAATTTGTCTGTTCAACAGAGAATGTGCTAAATTATTACTGTCACATTAACAAAGTGGACACAATTGAAGGCAGCAGAGGCCCTGAGCAGATGTTTAACATTAGATACAGTACTTGCTATTGCAAGGTGACAGACCAGCTATCCATGCTGTCACCCAGAAGGGAATCTAGTTCCACAGGCTTGGAAACCAAGAGGAAAGGTCACCTTTGCTCCTGCTGCGTTTTCCAAACATGTTCAATCTTCTGGTTACTGGTTTTGAGTGAGGCTTTTGTGTACATTTCTAATCGTTTCCTCTTAGCTAAGAGAGCCTTGTTAATGTCAGCTGAAAGCCAAAGAATATTTAGAAATTAGGCATACTGGATATGCATTAAAAAGGCTGATGAGTTACACTTTGGAGAAGCAAATGAGGTGTGTTCTAGCAACAAGAAGCTGGTGTGATCTGATGTGGTGATGTCCCTCAGCCTGCTGGTGGCACTGGTGTGAATGCTGTTTCTTTATGCCTGTCACACATCCTAACCAACACCTGTTTCAGAGTCATATGCCAATTTCTTGAATTTCAGAAATAAATTAAGGTTAGCATGTGGTTACTATCCCTGTGAACATACTGAATGAATGAATAACTATTTTTATACTTCAGAGAGACAGTACTTTTAAAGTATTAATATAAGTTACTGTGTTTGTTTCACTTCAGTTTACATTTGGAGATTTATCAAGTCACAGCTTAAGATTAATACAGTAATTTGTTTTCCTTCTCACTGTAGATTGCAGGAAACATCTGTCAAACTCTAATTTGCTGAGACATCTGTCTCTGCTAATGCCAAACCCACTATTTTGTGCAGACAGCATCCTCTCTCTGATCCATTCATTCTCCCTCCTTCCCATCCTTCCTTTCTTTCCTTTTTTGAGTCTTAAATTACAGTCATAACTTTTTAGCATTGAAATCCTCCTTTTATCTGAATTGCCAGATCTCTAATACCATTCTAATATGTAATAAAAAAATTATAATTTTGTGACAGCCAGAAGTCCTAATTTGTGGATTAAGGAGTCACTCGAGCTTCTCTTTCACCTTAAATTTGATGTGCAAGTAATGACTGTACAGGTTTCCTTTATTACATACAATTAAAGTATTATTCAGTTACTGAGTGTATAATGCTGGCATTAAGATGGTTTCCCTTCCTTCCACAGCTTTTTGATGACTGCTTACTCTGTGATGGGTATTGTTCATTCTCTACAAATGTTAGAAGTATTTTTTCTCTATCCTGTCACTCTCTAGAATTCAGCTGGTAATTTAACTAGGTAAAGCCACCTGAGGATCTGATTATGACTACACTAAACCCTGCTGGGTGACACACACAAATTGCTCATCACTGGATGACCAGCATTACTTCCCCTCGTTATCTGGCTGTTCCAGAAACTCATATTCCTTCTGACTGCTGAAATTCTCTTACCTGCTGATTCCCTGTTCTCTGTATTTCTGGAAGTGCTAAGTACAGACTGCTCTCTCATTCTGTATCACAACTAAATTCTACTTCCAAAATTGCTAGAATTAGAACTGTTTGTTCTCTTTTGCTGCTTATATTAACATTTACATTTCCCTTATTTCTCACTCAAGTCTTGCCATCCCTAGTATCCTCTATGCCAGTGTAACAAAAAATTGAGTGAGAACAACAGCAAACTGCTATTGTCCCTTTTCTCTACAATATATTTACTACCTTTTAAACTTCATCTTAAAATTGGAATTGATTATCCAAAGCACTCATGCATCTTTCCCTTTTCCTTTGTAATTATCTACACTTACAAGCTGTGACTCATTTATATGCAGATATTCCCTCCTCTTCTTTCCCTCTGCTCTCCTTAGATATAACTTTTTTTTTCCTGCTTTATTCAGAAATGCTGGAAAGTGCTGCAGAGACTTAGTCATTTCACATAAGTCTTGGAAGTTATTTTATGGTGAGTTATTACTGCCCACTCTGCAACTATATTTTATTTATTAGAATGTAAATGTACTTACCTCCAAATCTCTCCAACATATTCTGTACTTCACCCCTACAAAACAGTGTTTCAAATTTTTATTTGCCCATTTTCTGACTTTAGACCTGTTGAATATGCTTAGAACTAATTTTATTCACATGCTTATTACTTCTAAGCAGTAACAGAACTGCCACAAGATCATTTTACTCCTTCTCCTGTGAGGAGATTTCTTTTTCAGATTAATTTGCCTTTTTTTTAATACAATGCTAGAATCTATTAGCTACTCCCCAGTAAAGAGGCACTGTTATATAAAGAGGCACTTAACATGCCTTGAGTAAGGGGAGTCAGTAAAGACAACTGATTATTCCCTATAACAAAGAAAACAAAATCTGTATTTGGAATACCAAATGAAAACAAGTCCCGCTCAGTTAGCTTGACTGGCACAGTAAAAAATCCCAAGGCAAATAATTTCAGGGTTGTTTTTGCAGCATCTTTAAGATGGTAACACCAGTGTGTAAGGCAGTGTTACAATACAGTAAAAACAGTATCTTCAACCTAACAGTTATAATCTGCTTGGAAACTCTTTTAGCATGTACTTTTTTATTACATTTACACTGTCCATGAATATTAGATTTGATTAATATTTATTCACTCTCCATGAAATAAAAATAATTTATTTTCCATGCAATATGTAGATTGTTTAAAGTATTGCTAATATCTTCAAGCAACTAAAATGAGAAGAAAAAAGTTAATAGGATTTAATGACATTATCAACAATTAAACAAGTAATCTTTTAAAAGAAATTTTAAGAATACACAAATATATCAATTTTTTCTGCATGTTCAATAGAAACTACAAAGAAACGGAAGAATTACAGTTTTAAAATGCCTTTTTTTTAAATTCTTTTTTTACCTACCACTACTGTATTATCTATCAATTGATTTTTTAATCGAATACTAAAAAAACCCAAACCAAACCTAAACAAGGCAAAAATAAGCATAGTGAATAACTGAAGTCGGTATCTATTTAAGACCTGCTTATTTTGGAAAAAGCCCCCAAATATCTAACCTTACCCCACATCATCTGGAACCACATGAGTATTCACCAGAGGTCTTTTCTTTCCATGCTTGTCCATTACTGGTATGTCACCTTAAGGAGGAGCATAGAAATATTTACAAAAACACATTTTGTGTTGGTTGTTCACATTATTAAAAGTGCAATTACTTTTCTGTAATGCTATTTCTGTAATGCCCATGTCTCATGGTCAGTTCCCATCAGTAACACAGGCAGCTCCTGTAACTCTGAGTCTGGAGCTGGCAGAAGGTGAATTGCTCTGCAAGGCCAGACTGGAGCTGGCACTGCTCTGAGTTCTCTGCCCTGGTCCCAAATAGTTTTACTTTCTCTGGCCACTACTACACCATTACTCACAACTCACAATATAGCAATCATGAGAAAGCTAAAAATAACAGAAAAAATTTATAAAAGTCCAATCTGAATTTACTGTAAAAAAGATACTGTAATTCTGCACCTTTTAAAAGAAAAATTACAAATAGATATTATTTTGAAAATTACCAATCAAAATGACACAGTAGGAGCCTGGTGGTCTTTGGCATTACAAACCATGCTGTGCTCAGTCCCTGGCTAACTCAGAAGTTCTTCCCTTCTTTTCATAATCACAAATGTGATAAAATTCACATTTTACAAATGTCCTAAAAATTTCATATAAGCACCTTCTCTAATATCTTCCTCTGATCCACTCAGTTCTTTTCTTTCCTCCTCAAAGTCAAAAGTAGGTATGGTCTGATCTTCCTGTGCTGGTTTACCAGCTTTTCCTCCATGCTTTCTTCCTGATGGTGCCATGGTGAGATCTTTACCTACTGAAACAGTATATTGTATTTGTGACATAACTTCCTCCAAAATAAACTGGAAATAAATATGTTCTCATGCTTACCTGGACCTATTATGGGTATCTCTTTAACAGTCTGCACCTGTAAAGATATGCAAGCAGTCAAACTGGTTTAGTTTTGAGGCATTCCACAGCATTACCCATCAGTGATGCTTTTAAAAACATGCTAAAAAAATGCCAGGGCTATTGGGAACATACTTGATTCTGCTGGAAAAAAAAGATAAAGTACCCATTTTCTTAAGATGTCTGCCAGCTTAGCGTCCATAAGGTTTATTACACATTTTGTCATATCCTGTACTGCATTCCCCAAAAGATACGCCAATATTCTACTGTCCAAAACAGAGAAACGATAAGCCATAGAGAACAATGTGATCCTACAAGCCATCCCACACTTTAAAGTCAAATATACATATGCTTATGCCATTTTTTAAAATCCTGAGCAACTTCCAGGTTCTGATTTATCTTTCCTTATAGCTATTACACCTCTGCATTCTGTAATGTAAGTAATGCCATTTCTATACTGGCAAACATGTTACACATAATCTACCCTCTTAAAAAAATATTCATTTATTTACTTTATTAAACCTCTCATTCTAGACACAATCCAACAATGCTAGAAATATCAGTAAGTTTTCCACTAGCCAGGGCAGCGAGAGACCTAAAAATTAAGTTCACACATGAAAATTGAGAACTTCATTAAAGAAATTTTGAATTTCAAGGACTGTGAGGTCCCCTCAACATTATCAACTCTCTCACACACCTCAGTTTTCTATTTCTGTTTTTGTTGGTTTATTTTTATTTTTAGTTATTTGTCACTAGATGTGAAAATGTTTTTTAGTTCCAAATTCCATGTACAATCCATGTACAAACATGGCCACACTACGCTAAGGAAAGAGTAGTTTTTAATACCGAGCTTTTTCTGAGGTTGATGCTTCTCTATGTAGTATATAGAATTTTAGATTTTACAAGTGTCTTGAAAAACAAGCCTCTTTATTGGAAAAGACTGGAAAATCAAAAGACTTTGCATTAGAATTATCCTCAAATGAGAAAAAATTGCCAAGACTTAATCTGCTTTTCGACTACTGACTGTTGAGGACATGATGTAAAGGAGGAGAGTGCTGGGCCATAATGTCTAGCTGTGCCTGTCCCTGTGCTGCCAAGGCACTTTTAACTTTGAACTGCAAGCATCTATTTTATCTGAGATACTGACACTTTTCTTTGTATTAAAAATCAGTTTACAAAGCAGAACTTCTCAGTCCCCCTCAACTAGGTATAAAACAATCCTGTCACCTCACAAGCCCAAGCAGCCCCCGCCCATCCCGTGTAGGTGCCTGTTTTAGCCGATCTGAGTGTCTTCAATCCACAGCTGTATATTTTAACAGTGATTTTTAGACAAACTCACCTCTTTTTTTTTTCCACCCTGCCCCAAAATGATATTAAACAAACGGGTGGTTGTGCGGGGCTTTCCACCGTGGGGACCCACCTCAGAGCAGTCAGGGAGACTTGGGCCCTCAGCTGCAGCCTGAGGGGACGCACAGGCGGCAGCGACAGCGCTGCTCGCACCTCCCTTCGCAGCACAGGGAAGCCCG
>NW_005054326.1:4781895-4783724 GCF_000277835.1 Geospiza fortis | reverse complement strand
CGGCTCCGCCGCCCTCAGGAGCCTCGCGCTGCTCGAAAGCTTCATCCCGCTTTGAGAACGGAGCCGTGCTTCAAATTACTATTAAATCATTAAAGCTGCAAGGTTTTTAACAGAAAAATAAGAAATTTTGACGTAAAGATTCATACGGACTCCTGCCTAATTTGGCAAAATGTGTGAGCTTTGATTGACTTTGAAACAGAAACGGCAGACAAAACTTTCATCGCGTTTTAGTTAATTTCAAAGCAAGCCAAGTATTTTACAGTACATATGCACATACATTTTGTACATCATCCGATTACAAAAAAATTAATGGATTTTGAATACTGCTAATACAATTAAGTGAAGATACACCACCAAAAATTTCTGCTTGAAAAGATTCAGTACCCTTTCCCACATAAAACCACACTACTCCGACATCTCAGGAAAATACAGGGCCAAACCCCATGAAATTTAAAAACACCACAGCTTCGTATGTCAGTACAAATATTGTTTTATCAAGTGAAACACTGCTCCCCATACATTTCTAATTTGAAACAGTTTTTTACCCATTCATATAGAGGCACTTTTGCTTTTTGATTTACAATGCTTGTAAAATATTTTACCTTGATCATTTTCCTTTGATTACAACCTCTCTTTGTAATCAAGCCAAGAAATAACACCATTTCTTTGTGTATTCTTTGGACTATAATACACCAGATATAAAACATCTTTCAAATAAACCATTAGATGTTATTACTGTGTAATTTTTTAGTAGCATACTTTTCTTTCAAGTCTCAATTATACACCACAAATAGGGAGATGAATTGTCACCGTGCTTTAAAGAATGTCAACATCTATAAATGCATTCTAAATTTAAATGTCAAGTTACATAATTCTCAATTTTCCCCCGAAGGCTAAAAAAAAGCAGCAATGACAGAAATTTGCAAAATGCTTTGGAATGCAAGATCAAGGACTTCTTAAGCTGATCCCAAACAACTTTTCCTTCCAACATTTTATCTAGTTGGCAACATCCACTGCAATAAATGCAGTTACATTTGTTTAGGTAACCCTTTTTATAAAAAAGGATAACATGGCCATGAACTAAGAGTTGTAAAGTAAGATCTGTTGAAAACTGCCTATGTACAGGTCTCCTGCAATTATTTGTTGTTGTTATTTTGCATTGTCACAGCTCCAGCAGCTTTTATATCATGAAGAGTACTGCAGAGATTCGAATGTAGGTACATGATTTTTTTTCTTCATATCAGCACAGTTAAACAGCAAACCAGAAAAGACACTTATGAAAGTGACATTTAAAATGCTTAATCACAGCTTGAGGTAGACTGATCTCCAAAATAAAGCTCTTCTACACTTTGATTCGTTCATGACCAACTTCTTTTTGGATCCTTCTCCTTGGAAAAATCTTTCGTTTAAGTGCAATTAGCTGAGGAGAGAAAAAAACCACAATATGTATTTTATGCTGGGCTAAAGGTCCACAGCTGGTCAGGTTTTCACCCTAGACACTATCAAATCTGTACCACCCATGGTAAATACTCAGTACTGTACTTTTTTTTCTGATTATACCAGAAAGGCACTTTTTACTCCAATTCATCTATTAGATGTGCACATTTCCACTAGACTTCTCAATAATCAGAACACAAGCAGAAAGTGAAAAAATACACTGTGCCTTTACTCTGATTATTTTAAAGGTAATTTGTGTATTTAAATTAACACCAGGCTACATTCTATTTTTAAAAGATCAGCACAAAGCCGGCATCTTAAAATGGTATTTAGATTCCTAACTGCACCACTGAGTTGAGTATCCCCTTCCAAAACCAAGTTACTAATGGAGT
>NW_005054326.1:4745833-4781860 GCF_000277835.1 Geospiza fortis | reverse complement strand
TTTACAGGTGGGAAAAAAATAATAATCAAAAGCCAACCTTTCAAGAATTACACCCTCTTCATCAGACCACGGAAAGTGTTACTTAAGGCCCCAACCTGCAAAGAATTACCCATATGATTTGTTCCATTGACTCCCACTGATTTTAGCAGGACTAATCATGTTCAAGAAAGCCATTTTAAGCTTGCAGAAGTCAAGGATTTTTTCCCCTTTAGTCAGATTCAAAACCTTTTGAATTCAGTAGGAGTCTTTGCAATCAATTACTTAGGAAAGAGATTTTGATAAGGCCTTTAAGAAACTTAAGATCCCCTTCTGGACTAATTTTTCTTCCTCTTAACTTACTATATACTTCTACCAATATCCATGTTAACAGACCAAGAATTTCAGAAACAATTACTGAATTTGAGCATCCAAATTTAGCACACTGGTGATGGACTTTACTGTCACAAGGCACCTGAGAAGGTGCCACTCTCCTTCTCCCCATATGACTCTCTTTTCAAGGAATTTCAACATGGTGACTTAAAAATTAAAGCAACCTATTCATGAGTCATGTAACATCTTCTTTTGTGAAGAGAAAATCCTATCTACTCTTCAAAACCTATTAAAAATCCATCCAATGTTATCCTGAAGATTCCACAATCTGTTAAGTGTTATACATATTTGATAAGAAGACATTAACTTTACCTGTTCAGCAAAAAATGAGATGACTGTAAATAGAATAAGTGTTATTAAAACACAGTGGGTCCAGAATTTAAGCTTGTCTCTATATGCCCTCCTGGAGAAAGAAAGAAGGAAACAGAAAAACAGCTTCATATATCATAAATGCAAATATTTAAAGAGTTTCCACAAAACCACAAAATATGCAAAGACAGTTTTTTTTCAATTTCTTAAAGGGTGACTAAAAAGAGGACATAGGCTCTCTCTTCACAGAGCCATACAGAAGACAAGGGGCAACAGCTACAAGTTGGACTGGGATAGGTTTCATCTTGGTATACGGAAATCTTTTTTACAGTCAATCATTTCTGAAGCAGTCTCCCCAGAGACAGGATAGATTCTGCACCACTGGAAGCTTCCAAGAAATGACTGCTCAGGGTTCTAGATCATGGGATCTTTTAGGTGAGAAAAGACCTCAAAGACTGAGTCCAACTGTTGAGCTTACACTGCCAAGTCCAGGCCTAAACTACATCCCCAAGTGCCATATCTACCTGTGGCAACTGTGGTTTTGCATCGCACTATATCCTTTTGACCAACCTTATGTGCTACGGTTATATACCTGTAGCAGGACACTTGAGAGCTGGCAGGAGGTAGTCTCATCTAAGTACCTTTTCCCATGAAATGTTGGACCAGATGATCTTTTGAGGTCCCTGCCAACCTGGGCTGCCCTGTGATTCTGAAAATACTTTGATTTCCACAAGCATTTTAATCTGCCTTAACGCATCCTGGTAGAATCATCTTTGGCTACAAACAAGACAAAATAAAGTGTCTTTTTGAAGCTACAAGAAGACTTGATGGAGGGTCTCTAACAGGGAGCCAACACTGTGCTTCCCCCTCCAGCAGAATTTCTAAAGCTAACTGGGTTTGGCCCCTGCTCCCTCTGCCACTGATACAGCAGGGCTTGCAGCACTACAATCACGCCTACAATCCTTCTGATTCCTTCTAGAGTTCCTCTAATGCTTTCTATTTTCTTATCAACAGCTATTTCTCATGATTTGCTGATCAGCAACAGGTTTACTTATGTTAGTCTTGTGTCATTTTTGTCACTGTATCTGTCAATGTTTTGCTTGTCTTCTCAAGTCAACTACTCCAATTTCTTCAGTTGTTATTTATAAAATGGCAAGAGATAAACACAAACAAAAATTTCACATATTATACAAAAACGAGACACACATATATCTTTTCTAGTTTTTATCCAGATGGTTATTGCTATGTGACAGATTGAAAAAAATCACTTAGTCAGAAATGTAGTAATGGTTTGGGGATTTTTTACATTTAAAGAAAGCTAGAATTCCTGGTTTATTAAAAAAAAAAAAACACACTAAAGGAACAAACCAACAACTTTGTTTGCAGTAGGTTAGGAACATAGAAAATATTGATGACTATTTAAGCACTGGAAAAACCCAAATCCTGCAGACTTCATATTTTAGTCAATTCAAATCTCACCATGCTATTTTCACTGTTAACTCTTTCATGACAATACTGAGGAAAACCAGCTTGTTAGCAGTATCTTAGGTAATTATATATTACTGCACTAGAGTAACTTGAAAAGAACTTGTGGAACATACCATTCTTGGAGTTCATGCATGTGAAGGAAACGATTCCGATATTCTCTTGGCAGTTCAAATTGGGAAGGGATAGGAAACATCGACTCATAAAAATCTCTAAGCACTGCTTTTACTGTTTGTGCATCCTTATGATTGTGATCAATGTTGTCATTTAGGCAAACAAATTTTCTAGGAAACAAGATGACATTGTTAGAATATTTCCTTGATAATATGGGAAAAGTATTGCCAAACCAATAACACAATCATAATCCTTTAAAACAAAATTGAAACCATATCATTTTAAAACCAGACATATTTTTTATTGTTGCATTATTTTAAATTATTTTCATTTTAATGCTAAGAGCACTAGGATTGACAGCAAGTCAAAACCTCAGAAGAATCCAGTGACAGGCCACATTTCTAATTATGTAATGCTGCCATCTAATGGGCACTAGAGCATGCACCATCCCAGAGCCCATTGAACAGAGCATTAATCTCTGAGTAAGGATTTTTATACTTTTGAATTATCATGAGTAAAGTCTCTTAAATAACGAAGTGAGCTCCACTGTAGGAGGGAAACATAGGAAATTATTAATATTTTAGTGTGCATGCTGAATTCTTTAGAGAAAATCAACATAACTATATTAGATTGTATAAGGGAGGGCAAAGCTTGGTCCCTAAGCTTTGGTTTACTGAGAACATTATATAAATTGGTCTGCTGAATCACAGACCCAAAGCTAGACTTGTATAACCAAACAAAATACAAAAAAGCCAACCATTTGGATAGAATTTACATGGAAATCACTGTGACCAAATAAGGACTCTCCCAATAATGGCTCCTGCAGAGAGCTATTTCTCATGTAAAAACCAGGGAACTAAATTACTGCAAATAATTGAAACTAAAGCAGCAGCTAGTGTGCTAGACTGCTATGTACTCTGGGCTGCTCTGACCTGGTGCTTGACAACAAAAATCCCCCTTCCCACATTTGGGCAAGGCTATGTGCTTTATTTTTATTGTGAGATACAAGACCCCTGCATTTTCCCCGGAGGCAGAAATCATATCTGATGACATATGCCTTGTCACTGGTAACCTTTGTAAATAAGCATTCTGGTCAGCTGTATTCTCTATAGTATGGTGTGCTCCCCCAAAGAGCAAAGTTCAGACTTTTACAGGAATCTGGAAGTAAGCAGAGCTCTGGAGCTTGTCCATCAGCCCACACAGGGAATTAGCACTGAATGGCAAGGCACTGCATCTGGCATAATTGGTCACCTTGCTCTAGACAATTACATGCAGGGCATAACCAGGCATTCAAATTGCTGCATCTGAGAAGATAAAATATGGCTCTCCAAAACGAGCAGGCTGTATCTCCTGTATCAAATAATACTGTGCAAAGCAGCTGGTTATGGCAATCATGGCTACAGTCTAAGCATTTTGGGAGTTAACTCTGGACTATCCCTGACCTCATTCCTTGGACTGGCAGCTCATTAGCCCTGGGAATGCAGTAGCTGTATTCCTAGAGTGTATATTCCTGTTTAGCTTCATGGAAAAGAGATACTGCTTACAGACTGAGAGATTGCTACATACAGCAAAGTACAGGACTGATGAGGATATTGGCCCATTTCTAATGGAAAAACTGTTTAAATTCATCCAAAAGAAACCAAATGTGACATTTCTTTGGATATTCCAGAATTAATGCCTAGACAATTAACATTCACTTTGCCTTAAGGGTGTAAAGCAAACATTCCTGGGAGATCAGTAAGTGAATGACACTTTTAGTTCATTCCAAGACAAGCACTAAAACCTGCTTTTAGAGACTGGTTATAATTACTGGTTTGTATGCAAGTAAAACACGGCAAAGAAAAGGAAATGGCACGCCTACATAACTCTGCCAGCTCTCCTTTGTTAACATGGTAAGACTACAGTACTGCACTGTTCTTCACAGGAAGAGAGCCCAGGTAATCGACTCCTTCTCACTTTGTGAACATTAAAGGTGAGAAACTTGCATTACTCAGGCCTCTCTGAGCCTAAGAAGACTTGAAATCACCCCTAACTTAAAAAAAAAACAAAACCAAATTGTAGCCAGCAGACAAAGAAATAGAGAAGGAAAAGGAAGCAGCAGGATGAGCTAGAGCACTGCCTACTTTTCTTTTAAAATGGATCCTTGTGGCTTACTGGAATGCAGGAGTTATGTAACCAGAAGGCACTCTTTTAAAGAATAGCAATAGATACAAACTACCTTCAGCTGAAAATGCCTCAAGACTAGTATTTCCCTTTCTGAGTAAATAACCCAGCAAAAATGTTGAGAGGAAAGTAGAAATCTACTCTTTATTCACAAATACAAATTATGCTACAGCTTTGCAGGCAGCTGAGATTACCCAACAGCTTTCTGTGACCCAAAGAGGAGACTTCACTTTCCCTGGCCCAAGGTACCTGGTTCTACTTTTCTCCTTGCTCTGCCTTTTGACACTTGTCAGACCTCTTCTTGCAGCCAAACTCATTAAACTGGCAGAAAACTGGTTTTCTGAAGACAGAAGCAAGATTCTTTCCATGTAGTAAAAGAGCTTGAAAGCACAATGAATATGCAAAACTGATTTAGTAACAAAAAAATCCACACCTAATTCCTAGTATAAAATACCTGCATAAAGCAGGTCAAAAAGTTCTTCCTTTAAAATAAAATTGCCTGCAATATAAACAGTATGCCCTCTAGAATAGCAAAAATGAAAGCTTCAAAAATAGCTGAAGTTTCTAAGTTTTCAAAGATTTTAGGTAAATAAAAATGTAAGAAATTATTGAGATAGCCCCTGGCATAAGAGAGAGATGAGTCAGCTTCAGTCAAAGAGAAAAAATGAGAAGTATTTTTGGTTCAAATTTGTCTTACCCTGAAACACACAGTTTAGAAATACATGATAATAAATTATCTTTTAAATAAAATAAAAAGTTTAAAGAGTCAAATCACAAAATTAAAACCATCTCACAATTTCACAAAAATCACAAGACAGGATACCTGGGATTTTTTCGTATATCATCCAGCTGACCAACTACGTGAGAAACATTTGTGCGAATCATTTTGAAGGCAATTTCCTCTTCTCCCATGATTTCAAACCTTATTGTTGAAATAATATTTATACATTAATAAAACAACCTAAAGTCTGGTTCAATAAATATCAATCTTGTATTTAATATTATTGAGCAACATTTCTAATCTGACTGACCAACCTTCATTAAAACCTTCATTAAAATTTGCCATTTGCTTTCTATTGATACATTTAAATTTTTCAGCTAATGCTCTTGCACAGAATCACTTTTCTGTAGATTTATTAGATGGGTGGTTACCTATCAATCATAGATACGAATTCTAAGAGAAAGCATATAATTTGACTCCAGGTAAACAGTCTTACAAATGGTAGATACCATTTTTCACTTATATTAAGATACAAAATATCCTGAAGGCTTCTTCAAGTCTCACCTGAGACCCTCCTCCACTTACAAAGCTCACACCACTGTCACTCCTCCATCTCACAGGAAATGTACAAGGTAGTTAAAACTAAAATCCTTTTTTCTGTTCTTTTCTGTTTTTTAAGCTTCAGTAGAAGGAAGTATGAAGTAGATTTACAACTTCTAGCTACAGGAAGGCTGTTTCCTTCTTGATATGCCACTTGAACTGCACTCACTCTCTAGCCACCCAAACATACTCTGGCTTACTGCTGTATAGCACAAATAAGGAAATGGCCCAAGATGACACAAAGTAACATGGAAGAATTTAATCCACTAAGCAAACTATGAAAAAGTCCACATCACTCTGTACAATGAAACATACAGAAGTTAACAACAGTATATTTCTTTAGTTCCACTGTTAAAATCGGTTGAGCTAAGCCTTGTTAGCACACGCATGCAGTCTTGGGTTATTTATGTGTGTATGTATCCCTCCTCCTATGGCTTTACAACACAAAGCAGCTCTTTTCACAGGACTGCCACAACATACCTGTATTTGTTTTTGTCCTTGTAAGCCTTACGAATCCTGTCAGTCACAGGTTTGCAATTAGTCACTAGGTTTTTGGTCACTGGAGGCTGGAAGAAAACACTGTTTAGATTATGGGTTACTGAAGATTACACAGTGTTATAAAGGTGTACTTTGTAAGAAAACTTGTATTACAGTTAGAGTGGCCTGCATACGTTACTGTCCTGGAATAAAAGCTATAGTTTTTTTATCAACTGTGGAGGGAAAAACCAAAACAATACTGGTGCATAACACCACAATTTCCTATTTTACAAATTATATTTTGGCAAAAAAAATGCAACTTCATTCTCAGTAAAATACTCATAAATTCTAACTAACTTGACAGCCGTCTGATATTTCTCTGACAAAGGCCACCAGTAAAACTGGACAGGCAATCTCTGTACAACAGAGATTTTTGGATTTTAGGGTGTTTTTGAATATGTGGGTTATAATTCAGATTAAGACTTAGCAGGAAGTTCTAATCAGAGAGGTATTTGGTTTACTGTCTTTTTGGTTCCCAATAGTAAATTTTCTTAACAAGGATGACTTTAAATGCCAATTATAATAACATCCTAAATCTCAGTTTTCTCTGCTTTTAAAGAAAATTAAGGGTTAGTAAGTTAGGAAGCAGCCTGTAAAATTTTCATTTTGTAACACTTACTTCATGTACATACAAAGTTGTAATTTCTGTAAATACTTTCCTTCTAGAAATCAAACTGGCTTTTAAAGTAAAGTAAATACATACTCAGGAAAGAAAATAAGCACCTTTTAAGATCAATGTTTCTTACCAGATTTGGATCATAATATGCTTCCTGAGTTGGAGGAATAACATGGATCTGAGTGATGTTGGCAGGGAGAGCCTTAGAGCAATTTATTAGCATTTGTTCTAGACCCGTCAAATCCTAACAGAAAGAAAGGGAGAAAAAAATACCATTTAAAATCCTACTGATTTTCTCACTGACATAGTTCTAAAAATGCAGGCTGCACAAATATATTTAATGTTAACTGCATAAATCCTAACAGAAAGAAAGGGAGAAAAAATACCATTTAAAATCCTACTAATTTTCTCACTGACATAGTTCTACAAAAGGCAAGGTTTACAAATATATTTAATGTTAACTGCATATGTTTCCATGCTACTGTCCATAGAAGAAGACTTAATATTCAGCAGACCCCATCAATTTCAGTAACTGCTAAGTCAGTGGGACTCCCTATAAAGTAAAGCAAATGCTCAGTACAGAGTTTAATTGAGCCCAGATAAGGTATAACTTAATGTCATTTTCATTTAAAATTAAAAGCACACCTTTACTAATAATTTCAGGACAGTACAGAGTTCCCAAATCAACACTGCCATATTAAATCCCAAATCAGGCAAACAGCAGAGTTAACTGCAAGGACAGGAAGATTTTCTCATTAATGTACAGGCCAGGAATGCACTGAAGCAGTGCTGTGTTCTTCTGACTATGCCAACCATTTTGAGCCCTGTTTCACAAACAAATTGTTTCATTGGTTTGTGTCATTTCTTCTCTGTAAAGAAAAACCAGCACACTTTGTTCTCTACCTGTATGTTTAAGAATGCAAGTTCTACAAAAACCATGTCTCTGTTTATGAGGTTGCTAGAAGAACAGAAGCATGACTCTTTGTACATTATCCATATTATTTAGTAAGACTTCCTTGCTGTCTCTTTTCTCAGTTCTATCTTTAGGCCACAGGTTCTTCAGGGCAAGAACTATCTTTTACTACGTGCAGAAACTACAGTAAGCACAGCAGGATCCAACTGTTGGCAGTGAACTTTTTTTTTTGGACAAACTCACACTGTTTTCTTGAACTCAGACAGCAGGGAGCCATTTTTCTGAAGCTGCTAGAATTCAGTTTAATCACAGACTCCACAGAGAAAACAACCAAACAATGATAATTAGAATATAGTGCTATATTTTCCAGGTAATATTTAAAAATTGCCAAATGTTACTGAGACTACAAGCAAGGATAAAAGTTAACTCGTTTTATTGTAACCATTTTAGACTTTAAAACTGAGGTTGTTCTAGAAGTTAACCAGCAAGGAAAGAGTACCTGCAAACTTAGTGGTAGTTCATGGATCCTCGTGGCCAGTGTGCGAATCTCTCGGTCAGACAAGATGCCTGACTGGTCTGTATCAACCTCATCAAAGATCTGAGAAATGTTCAGTGGCTGAACTGCACTCATAAGATAGTAGAAATATGAAAAAGCAAACTGCATATCTTCAGAGTGACGCACTTTGTGAAATGATGTCTTGTCAAACTCCTCAGGAAACCTAGATAAGAATGAAAACTCATTTAGCATCCTAATTTCTTGAAGAAAACATTCCTTACCTAAAAATAAATTCTTATCCAAAATTTCAAAGTGCCTCAAAAATCTTATTGTATCCCAACTATCATGTTGTAAAAAATTTCCTATTTTCTTTTCCAAAATATAATTTTTATGAGTAGCCATTAACACACTGGAAAATTGTGTGTTAAACAGCAAAGCAATAGAAAGGTAGAATTTCCCACAGTTTTACATTATTCCAAGCAAAAGCACACTCACATATCCTGGAGCTCTTGCATAACAGTACGGTCAATCATGTGAGGCATATGAGCAGGGACTTTACGAGATGTAAATCCAAACTTGCTGTTTAACAGCTTATTCACGTATCGAAGGGAATCAGCAAATGTATCTTTCAGCTGCCTTCCAAAATGTTTACCTTCAGTAAAGTATGACATTTGTTTGAGTAATGACTCTTCTTCCTAAAGAGCAGGATAGGCATAAGTCTAGGTTACGTTACTGAAAATGTCAGAAAACACTAGATACGGAGAAAAATTATATTTCAGTCAGCTTCCAACTTTTCCATACCTGAAACTGGGAAGAGAATTTTTGAATATTTTTATTCATACTTCTTAGATCTTACTTTAAAAAGAAATAAAAGAAACTTTTCCTTAAAGTTTTCATACTTTGAGGTAAACTACTCTATAAAAGGCTTCCTTAATATTTGTGCTCTGACACCTCACACACACACTTAGGGCCCTATTTGTCATCAGATTTATTTGTAATACTGCCTTTTTTTGCAGATTATTCATCTATATATGATAAACTGAAATCCTGTGAATATAAAGATTCTTCATGCAGAATTCAATCTCAGATGAACAGAGAGCATTTTTAAAACATAGCCCTTTTCTATGTGAAATAGGGTGAAGCAGCTGCTACCAACTGAAGTGCAGTATCTTCTCTTCCAGAGCTTTTCAAAACTGTCAAAATGCTATGGATGGAAGCAGAGGAAATTTCCTATACATTTTCTTGACACAATCTAGATAAGCAGTTTCTTTGCAGACTTTCAATTTAACTTTTAGAATTTAATTATTTGTCATTATATCTATTTTCTGCATTTTCTAAACATAAACTGAATCCATAATTGCATAAATGCAATCAAACAAAATTTACCTTTCTGTTATAGTGCTATGTGTCTGAGCAATAGCCCTGTGACAATATACAACAAACAAAAAATGAATTTGACCAAGAAAAGGTAGTAGAAAGAACAAATTAGTTATTTGGCTTTTACCACCTAGCTAAGAGAGGCCCAAATCATAAAGAAGTCACATTTTATATGAAAAGTATCTTTCAAAAACAAATCCCAGCATTTGCCTCAAAGGCAAAGCACATTTCAAATGTGTAAATCATATTAACAATATTCCAACAAATGCAAAAAGATGCAACTCTTCCATAAGGAATGACAATAAGATACTCACATTAAGAAGGTCCTGGAAATACTTCTTTTTCTCCCATGGCAAAAAGCCTTGGTAACTTCCAGCATAAGACTGTAATTTTCTTCCCACTGGCCCCTCCATATTTGCATCTACCTGCTCATACTCTTTTATTCCTTGCATCCTCTGTGCGTCTTCTCCAGTATTAAAATTCCCAGTATGTTTCGATTTCTGTGTTTCCCTTAATATGAGTGCATTCAATACTTTTTCTCGAGTTTCATTTCTTTTCCCCATGCTCTGGGAGGGAAGTGTGGCTTTAGGCTGTACTTTATAAATATGTTTATTTGTGCTCATTGTCACAACAGTCCCCTTTGCTCCCATGAGCCTCGAAGGAACTTCTTCCTTTGCTTTTACTCTTTTTATTTTGCCATCATTTACATCTTTAGAAGGCTTCTCCCAGCTGCTCTGGTTCTTCTGATCTTCTGAATGATTATGCATGCCCTTTTTTTCCAGGCCTCCAATACTCTTTGTTGTGCTTAAAAAAGGTCTCAGGAGAGCAGCCTTGGATAGGTTATATCCTTTCTGAGTTATGTCACCATTTAGGAGTTTTAAGTCCAGTTTCTGCAGTTCTAGCTGGACATCTTCAGGAAGAAGAGACACATTTACTGATGGGATTATCAACTCTTCAGGTACACTCTCTTTTGTGCCATTTCTACGTCTCCTGACTCTTGGAAAGCGTTTTTCTTCTGGAATATCCTCAAATATCATTTCAGCTTCTGGTACTGAAGTTACACTTTTAAAATCAGAGTCAGATTTTTGCATGGAAGTTGTGTTTTGTTTTGGTTCCTCCCTAGTATCAACTTCAACAGCTATTTGCATTTTAAACTCTTCATCATTTTTATTTAGGAATGTAAGGTTAAAATAGATCACAGTTGTGTTCATGCCACTATGCATGATTAGGTGGATAGTTTTCCATTTGTTAGCAACTGAAGCATGTCGGATAATTGGATTATCACTGTATGAACCCTCAATTCCTTTCTTGGCTATTTCACTGAAGCTGAAGTAAGGCAGACATTCACCTTTGGGAATAACATAGTAGGTCTGATTAAGCTGAAGCATCACCTTGTACATCTCTTCAAAGTGATCTGGAAAAAAAAACCCAAAGCCAAACAACAAACAAAACAAATTAATGTCAATTTTTAGTGTAACATTTTATCTTTCACTCTTTTTTTAACACTACAGTCACTATATTAATAGGGAGACAGTTTGTGAAAGAACACTTACTCTAGTTTCCAGCTTCTTGCTCACTTATCTTCAGTAATGGATGACTAGAACATACTCAGATATATAATGTTACCAGACACTCCCATGCTAATTCTAAAAGCCAGTATAATTCACCACTCTTTCAATCTCCAGTTGAAGACCCTAAAGTGTCTTATTATCACCCCACTTAAAATTATGGATCAGTCATAAGCAACTTGCCCCAATTACATTCCTGCCACATTTTAGGAGAGTAATGTTATAACAGCTGGAGTTCACTGCTAAAGGGCTGCACCTTGATTTGAAATTTTCAAAATCAGATAAGCTGAAAGGAACTTCTCCCTCCCACAGCAGAACACAGATTATCTGTCACCTCCCAGAGGAACAAAACCTCACTGCTAGCAACAGAATCACCAGAAACGTATTTGTCCCAGCTGAAATGCAGAGGAGCCTCTGCTCTTCCAAACAGGAAAAATCTTCTCCTGCATGTACCAGACAGCACTTTAAATCATTTTATTCACTCCTTGCTAATCTTTCATATCCAAATGAACTTCGGACAAGTTCACTTGTGACTGAAAGCAGCCTTTGGCAAAAGCCCAGAACCAGACTTGAACACTGTCAGCATCAGAAAGGTTCTTGAAACTTCTTAACTGCTACAGGCATCATCAATTCAACTGTTCTTAGTCAGGTAAAGATGCTTGTACAGGACATCTTAGCCCAGTCAGAGTAATGATGAACCAGGAAGGGTCAGGCAATTCAAGAGAATCCTCACAGAAGTTCATCAGCAATGCTTTTTACATACCCTGGCCACAGTCGCCAGCATCAAATCCACATGAGAGGACATTGCAGGCCTGGTCACAGAATTTGTCTGCTAGCCAGGAATTAGCACAGCCTTGGTTACAGTATGAAACACCATTGATTCCTGCTCCAAACTGCCATGGTGGGCCATTCCCAATACCACCAACTGCTCCTCCACCAGCAACATAGCGATTACCCCCATTGTTACCTAGAGAAAAAAACAAACCCACCAGAAGTAAGAATTTCAAATAACTGAAGAAAGGCACATTAAGTCCACATGTTAAAGCTAGACTGAAGACTAAACAATCAACAATGAAATTAAAAAGGGGCAAATCCTAACTAGACTTCTGAGAGTTTGTGCACACTATAGATTTTAGACTCAGTGTAGAAGCTTAGGAATCAAGTGAAAAGGTTATCCAAAGTGCCAACATATTTTGTCTTAATTTCAAAAATGCAGGCAGAAAACTGATTTACTACTCCTTGTGCTTGCAGTCTTGACTTTGCAGTCTCCTAGAAAGGCATCACTTCCTCAATCCAGAAGTACCACTTCGTTGTATTACACTTCAGTCCTGAAAATTTGATCTAGGAACTAATAGTACAGCTTCACAATCCATTATATGGATTATGAGTCCAAGTACATAAAACTGTATATTAATATATAATAATTTAAATTTCAAAACCCCTCCATTCAACTAGTCAAATTTGATACCTAAAGAAAGATTATCCTATGCTCTATCATCTCCTGTCATTTTCCATAAAAATTTCTAGTTTGCAAGAAATAAGATTTTAATCTGTAAGTCAACTTTTTTTATTACTAAAGGAGGCAAATACTGCAGTTATATGAAAAAGACAAATTACAGAATTATTCCTGTCAGGAAAAACAAACAGCTCACTTTTCCTAAATTCAACATTGCTGTCTTACCAATGCAATCACCTCCATCCCAATCACAAGCTGAGTTATTACAGGCTTTATCACAGTAACCATCTTTAATCCATGAGCCAGGACATCCTTCAGCACAGTTTGGCACAGGCCAAGTCAAGTACACCTGAAACAACATTAAATTCTGAGAAAAGGACTGGCAAACAGAAGTTCAGCTGAGCTTGTTTCTTTGCGTATGGAGAACTTACAATAATGTCTCCCTGCAGTGCCTTAAGATTTCACAGAACTTTGCAAATAGAATTTAAACCCCATTGTCTGTAAAGTAAATGTTATTCCTTTCAAAGGGAAGGAAGAACTGAAGAATACCCAAGGCCATACAACAAAGCAGCAACGGGCAGAATTAGAAAGTAAGACTTCCCAAATCTACTTCTTGCCAACAGTTCTCTAGTTAAGAACAGTGAACCTTTAGAAATAAAGGGGGAATTAATGCTCTCCTTTTCAAAGTAGCATTCCTTTGACTTTTATCATAGGAGAAGAAAAATTCTACTTCTGCTAAAATATCTTGTCATAATGGCTTACCTTTTGACCTTTAGAGTGACTGTAAAAATCATCAGGCCAAACATCCTTCCCAAACATAACATCATCATTGAGATAGATAAACTTCTGAGAAAGGCCACTGATACGATGAATATGACTTTCAATAGCTGGTGAGCTGAAGGTAGGCAAGTGACTCACATTCTGAAATATTTCCTAAAACAAGAAAAGCCCCAACAACCAAAAACTGTTTCAGTCAGGTACACAAATACTTGATACTTATCTACTAAAAAAATTACCAAGAATGAGGATAGATGCAAAAGAAAAAAGATATTAAAACAAAGAAAAAAAATACTTGAGTAACTCTGTTTTTCCCATACAAAACCATTTTCAGTTCTTCTGCTTAACTAAGAAACTGTATCTTATTGCTCAAACTTTCACACACTCCTCTTTCAGAGAGTACTGGACCAGGCTCAGAGTACACATTTATAATTCTCATTAATTTCAGGCTGCACAAAATTTTTAGTAAACTGAACCTGTCACAGCATTCAAAAAGTCAGGATTGCTCCTTCTTTTTCAAATAACTTCCCCAGCAGGCAGCAGAACAAGCTGAATAAGTATCTCTGTAGCACTTTGATTGTGCAGAATTCCTATGGCATGTCCAGATACCAAAATTACTCCTCAATTTGTAATATGCTCCTAGAGAATTTGGTTTCACTTATTCAGGAAGCTTGAAGGATTCCTCTTCTCTTTTTAAATAGCATTTTGAGAATGCATAGCTACTTTTTTTTGTAGCCATCTTCCTAGTTCCAGTAATTGTAATCCATCCTGCCTCAACACAAGCTTATTAGGTTATTACTGGTTCTGAGAGACTGTTTATAGATTCAGATTACATTTTCTTCTCCCCAGGTTTTTATAAATAGACTCTGTAAGGAAATTAGACATAGGTATATGTTAGCTGAAGCCTCAATATTTGGAAGAGTGTACTAAATACAGGGTTGATATTTATTCAGCTATCTGTTCAGCCCAAATAGAAGGATATACACAATAAAACCCTGGGTGAGAGAGGGAAGAGGCTGTCACTTCTTCCAAATAAATGCAGCCTTTGCTGTAAGAGGATATTCTGTTTGATTTGAAATGCAGTTATCTTTGCTAGCCCTTTCACAGTGGTAGTGTTGTTGAATTTTACCTGATGTGTGACTATAGTTATCCGGGGATTATCCAGGTTAAGCCAGGAAGGGATCTGCCCGTTGGTGACGATGAAGATGTGCCGTACCCAAGGAGCGTGTCTCTCTATCGATCGCAAGGAGTAGCGCAGCTCCTCGTTGTCCTCGAAGCGGCTGGCAGAAACATCTTCATCCTGCTTGGACTACAAAATGAAAAAAATCTTTTCTTAGATTTTAAATAGGACACTAAAGTTCTGATCCAGCTAGGAAAGGACAGTGTGCTTTGGCATATGGGTGCATAAGCACTTCAGGACTCGGAAATTCAAAAATAAAAAGTACGTTGATAATAACTATTATTCTTGTGAAGAATCATATTCTTCCAAATTATCAAGGTGAACAATGCAGTTTTCTGACATCATTGGCTGAGCACCTGGTATCATTAGGATGTCTGCTGACCATGCTGAAAGAAGTTCTTGAAGAATAAAGCAGAAAAAATACCCCTCCTGCATTTCAAACCAGTAACATCACCTTTCAGAAATCCAGTTTCAAGTACGTTGCATCATGAGCTGTATATAAATGTCACCTAATATAGATATACTGAAGTGTCATGATGTAGCTGCTCTTTAATTATCCCCTGCTCTATTATTTTAAAGAATTTAAGCCGGAGAAAGTTAACAGAACTTAGCCTAATATTTATTATCAAATAGCTAAATGTTTCTATATATTTTTATTAAATAGAAAACGGTTCAGTTAGAAACTAATCAGTTAATTAGGTTTAGGACAATGGAACATGTTTTTTTTTCACTTTTATGAGAGCTTAATGACCTCTCCTAAAACCAACAAGTAAGGCTGCCTAAAAGGAACTTTTCTAAAGCCCAATGAAACAGAAAACTCAAGAAAATAGCTGAATGTTTAACAATTACCATTTTCACTGTAGATTCTATACACTGTACATAAGTTTTCAAATATATACAGTAATACAGCTTTCACATTCACAAAAGAGTAATGACTGAAAACATTTTAGCAGGACCAGCAGCCATTGGCCAGGTAACCATTCACAAAATTAACTCTAATCTCAACATGGGGAAATACAAAAGTTTGAGCTCAGGGTTGGTATTAACCAGGAAGAATTCCCCAAAAGCCCAGGTCACAGGATACAAAGACAGACTGCAAGCTTTTCAGGAGTGGGCACACTAATCATGCCACTTGACATTTACCGTTAAAAACTAAATTCCAGCAGAAGGAAAAACCTGAAGATTACAGAATATCTTATCTTGAAACAGACACCTTGTTATTTAATTTCCTGTTCTTAAACCAAACATCCTTCATTGTACCAAAAGCATTTAAAGTAAACCTCCTTTCCTTACAGACATCTGTATTTCAGGACTTCAACATTTTTAAAAGAGAAGCCATTAGCACTTGCTCAGCATAAATGATGCCGCAAAGCAAAAAATGTTTAAGAAATATATTGGGAACAAGACAATCATGTTTGTTAAAAAACCCTCTATCTCCCCACACAAGAAGCCTGCTTATCTGCCAGTCAGGATCAGTTAAGTATTTCATGACTTTACTACACACAGCTTTATCAGAATATATGCAGAGGGCACCATTTTTCACTTAGTAGAGAACATGAAAATCTAATTTAAGTATCACACTGTTTGATCCTTCCTTCCCATTGATTTGAGAACTGGATAGTGTTCTTGTGATGTCTTCTTACAAGGTAATAAATATTTGATTCTTAATACTACCAAGCTTCTGGAAAAAAAACATGTTCCTTGTCATTGACTAGTTAGCCTTTATTTACAGTTGTGAAATGTTGTAGCATTTACCTGCTGTAAGAGAATTTACCCACCTGGCTGACAGAGCTGAGGTCCCACAGCAAATAAGCAGGATTAAGCGTCAATTCTTTCCCATCTATAGTCATGTTCTTCTTTGCTTGCTTGCTCAGTTCTTGGAAACCCTTGGGGTTATTCAGTTGCAAGAGAGCCACACTGGCTTCTGAATAGAGCTGCAACTATACAAGCAGAGAAAACAACTCCAGCAGCACTCTTCCATCTTTTTGTTGTATTATTTTTACTAGAGTTACTTAGAAGAACGGCTGGTAAGCACTGTTTTTAAAGAGCTACAATTTCATAAAAATACAAAAACAAGTAGTAAAATGGGAATTAAAAAACATTTAAAGATACAAAACATTATGCTTAATTTTCACTTTGCAAAGTAAAATTCTCTTTACACAATGATCCAACAATGGTAAACCTTTTCATGTTTTAAATATTTCGGGAGCAAATGAATAGTAAGTCCCCATCCATTCTCTGTCCAATAACAAATCCATTCTTTGTCCAATAACAAAATTCATGCTTTATTAACACTTTATTATGTGATGGAAAGAATTGTCCCTTTTTTTCCCCTATCTTAAACAAGGAATGATCTTCCCAGAAAATTAGGGCACTGATGTATTGTCACTGTCAGAAGTGTGAAACATTCAGAATGGTTTACAGTTAGTTCAACCTACAGCTCTGAAATCTGAGATACAAAGGGCTCCAGAGCTAATCCATGTGGGTCTCCAAGCCCTTAGTGCTGGTTGCCAATATGCTGCTAAGGTCATTTCTTAGTTGTGGACTGTTTGATCTGTTGGCTGTTTTTATCTCCTGCCACCAGTAAGTCTGTATACCAGATCTCATAATGCACAGGATCAGGGCTTGCACTACACACCCTAACAGTGAGTATAGGTTACAGATCACAGGGCATCAAAGCAGCTCCCCAGGAATATGGCATGACCCAATATATGCTGTGTTTACCATAGGAAGTAAGATGAGCAGACCCAATCAAGCTAAAAGCAGGACTGCACTTTGATTTTCCAAGTGCATGCATTCAACAGACTAATAAAGAATAAACATGGTTAATCATTAATATTTATTTGATACTATGCTTAATTTTTGTTCCTTCAGGCAACATAAGACAACCACGTCTACCAAATTTTCAGTGTAAATGCAATTCACAAGCTATCAAATTTGAATAATCATGTTCAAAAAAAGCAAAAAAAAACCACAGTTCCCATCATAATAACTCTAAGTGGTTTTATTTTTTATTAAATCTGATCCTTTCTGCTCATTTTAAAACAACACTTGTCCTAGAGTTAGCAGCCCTTCCCTTAGCAAGACCAGCTGTTCCACTTGTGACATTTTAAAGCTGTTGATGCTTTGACTCATATGCTATTTGAGATCTTTCAATCTGACTTATGAGGCCTGTCATTAGGAAAATCTGATAAATCTCAGACCTTCCAGGGAATCATCTGAACTTATTGGTGGAAAGGATGGCTTCAGTAGCTGAATGGCTGAGGTATAGTTACGGACTGCAGGCAGCAACCTCCAAAAATATCGGCACTGAAATGCTGCAGATTGCAAAGCTGCCAGCACTGGGCATGTGCTTTATTTAGCAATACAACAGTGTCACACAGTCCCTTAGAATCTCTCTCATAAATCATACATACAACAAACCAAAAATATTACCATGTTAGAGCTTTGAAAGCATGTGAGAACATTTCGTTTCTCTTTAACTTGCTCCAGAACTCAGCAAAATTACTACCTGTACTACAAACTCCTACTTAGATTCATTACATACACTTCCCCTCCACTAACATAGCATATATGCTGTAGTTCTTAATTTGTAATATTCCAAGCACATACAGGAAGCAGTGGAAAAACATGTTCCATTTCTCAGCATCAGAGTTTAGCTAACCCCTTCAATGAACAGATCATTTTTATTACACCAAAGTGGGTTTTTTTTTCCAGTAATACCTTTTGAAGAAACCAGTCTTTTCCTAAGCAGGCTATAAATAAAGTTAGACTACAGTGAAGTTATCTGGTGAAATAACTAATTAGATTCTAATAAATTTCAAGTTCTGCTCCAAGCATTTTGTTGCTGGTACATGCAACATGAAATTGTCTTCTGGCAGATTTTTAACATCTCAGAGAGGAGGTATCAACCTCCTCTCTGTAGGGATGGATGCAATCACCCATTCCCTTAAAATACTACCTTCCAGAGAACATCATCCTGCCATAACAGGTCAGCAGATCCAAAGGTATTGTCAACACAGAACAGAAGAACAAGAAGGTAGATGCAAAGAGTCAGTGTGACCAGGTGAGCCTCTGCTAACGCAGGTGGGTTGAGAACTCACCTTGCAGGCACACACTCAGACCGCCACTGGGACACATTTTTACCACACACTTGGAAACAGAACAGGAAAACTGCATTATCTCCACCAAAGACCTTGAAACGCATGCTCTCCACCGTGGAGACAGCATGTTTCACTCCTAGCTTACTAGACTAAGAGCTAGATGAGCTCTGACACCCCATGCAGAAGTAAACATCTTCATTTCCACTTTCTCAGAGTAAGAGGTCTCAAGAGCATTTTTTTTCTGAGGTGGGACATAGATTCCTAACCAGTCCTTAAATTATTACACCTTATCTTCTTAATGAAAGCTGACTATTAAGGAAATAAGAAGCTCCCCTTTTCCCACTCCAGTGTGGATAGTGGGAAAACTCATATGCCTACATAGCAAGGGAAAGGAAGCATATGCTGAAGAGTTACAAAAAGCTTTACAAATATAAACCACTACTATCTTTACAAATGTCTCATGTGTTCTTTTTAAGATGACATAGTAGGAGGGTCATTTCTGAGACAAACCTAATGCAATGCCTTAGTTGCATTTTTCTACAAAGTTTACTTGCTACATCTGTGTGATCATAACACCATCTCCTGGAGCCACCTGTTTGCTCCAGAAACATTGATGAGCAGCAGTAAGGATCCTAAACCCCACATCCTCCAGTGAGCACAGAAAACACCTAACATCACTGTGCCAGCAGTTTCCCACGTGGATTTACTTCCATTCGTAAGACAAGGTCATTAAGACATCCCCAAGTTTCTAACTTGTCTCTGTTATATATGTGTGTGTGCACGTGGATTAAAGGAGATGATATTTTGCAAAGAGAGAGATCTACAAGCTCTTAGTTGTCCTTGAAGCAATCAGGATATTAAATCTTGAAGAAAAAAATCAACTTTCTCCCAAAATTTTGTACACTACTCTGTACAATTTCAGTGAAAAACTGTTAGCATGACAGCCTCAAAAAATCCAAAAGCAAACAAATCAAGTTCTTAAACAACTGTAGTTTTTAAGTTACAAGCATCTCTCTAGGTTGAGTAATAGTCTCCTTTAGAAATGTAGTTAAGGTTGGGGGCAGGGGGGAAGTGAAAATGAAATATTTGGTTGCTCTTCACATATAGGTCCAAGGTAAGGTCTTAAAGAAACAGCTCAGCAGCCATCAGCTGCACAACCAGAGTAACACCTCCATCTAGTGGCTTTCTAACACTCAGTTAAGAACACATGGACAATAAAAACTTCAAATATCACTTTCAATTTCATCTGTCATAACACACGACCTACAACAACAAATGTGACCAGCAGACACATCACTGCTCAACTTTCATCTTGAAATAAACTTCCTTATCATTACATTACAGTGCAGCTCATAAGTACAAAAAATCTTAACAGACAGAATTCACCTTGAAAATACATCCATTATATCATGAATCTTCACATTTTAATCACCTCTAGTTGAGCTCAGTTGCTTTGCTCAGATATTTAGATTTTTAGAAGAACTGTCTGGTCTAGATGAACAAGTTTTAGTCTTCCTTGGATTTATAAGTTATTTCAACCAAACTAAAGCAATTCAACCAAAACAGCATTATCAACATACAAGACAAATGCACCAATAACTACACTCCTTCCTTTCTCACCTTTCTTCTCTTCTAACAGCAGCATTGTTCAAAGCTTTTATTATTATTTCTTTACATGTGGTGTTGAAGTAAGACACAGCCACTCAAAGCACACAGAAACCTATTAAACATCAAGAGGCATCTATGAGACAAAAGTCTAGTTCAAGCTCAGGTGCAATTTTCTTCTTCTCCACCAAGCATCTCACATCACTTCAGAGATTCCAGAAATGATAACAAGAGAGGAAGTGCTGCAAATGTCAGTAGAGACTGTAAATAATCACCCTTTTTTTCTACTTAACTGTAGCAATAACCTAGCACCTCCCTTTGGTAAGAAGAAAACCACACTTGGCTGTGTTTACCATTACTGCCTACCTACCATATCCACTGAAAGTAGAACTGACCCTGAGCTCAGAACTTACCAAAGGCTTCTATGGAAATAACCACCTCCACACCTGACATAAAACCCTTTATGCATGAAAATAAAACATTTCTTACCTTCACACATATAAGTTTCTTCATAACATACATGAATTGCTGCTATCAAGAACAGAGGACTGGTTGGTAAAGAATTCACTGCTCTGACCACATAGGGTATAATAATACTGATCTAATTGATCTAAAACATCCACCAGGAAAAGAAACACAGACAGCAAAGATGACTGGAAAGAAAACCACAGAATATTGTGGATACCTGAGAAAAAAATTGTGTTTATACAGATAAACACAATTTATAGCTGTGTGCATAAACAGTGTTTATAGCTGCCTAACCAAATTGCAGAAGAGGAGCTCTTAGGAACAATCACAGTGGCAATGTTTATACACAGATAACACATCAAGGAAAAGGGAACCAGCACAAATAGATGACACACGACTGATGACAAATTAAAAAACACGACTAAGACAGGGTAAGGAAAAATCATATAAAAAGATAATAGGCACAAGATATCACTTCCATAAAGACACACAAGCAGATGGGAAACCTATCTAAGACACCCCAGAGATGCAGCATTTATGTTCATCTCGACAGCAAGGAACCATATGAATATCCTCTGTTATTTAATTGTTGTGACACCAGAGATGCAAAGTCAAAAGAAAATACCTATTTAAGCTTCCATAAGTGCTTAAAAACCTCTCTCTATTAATCTGTTTTAGGGCATGTAGCAAGAGAGGTGCAAATGTGTTTACTTTGCAAGGTTTCTGCCATTAGCAAGGCCCCAGGTCAGCTAACACAAGTTGAGACAAGAAAGAATTTCAAATTGCATTATGTTGGAGTGTGACCAGCCTAGGAAAGGAATTACACAAGATCATTTCTGCAACAGAGAACATGAGTTAGCCCAGCCTACCAAAAGAAATAAACAAAAGAAAGGGGAAAAGATCTCATGTTCATTTGAGCACCAAGAAAAAGCCACAAAGTGTATTAGCCCATATTACAGGTGTACATCAGACTAATGCAAACAAATTACTGCCATCCCATTACCCCTGCTAACTCCTCCTCTTCCACAAACTCCTTGGCCTCAATCCTTTCCACCCCATGAATCACATCTCTCTCCAGTACAAAAGCCAATGATTTTAACAAATTTCTTGAAGTTCCACCTATCCATAAACCCTTACTGTAACTTGAACAGGTGCCCAAATAGCAGAGGAGAACAGAAGGCACCAAATGGCAGTCACACAAGTTGTTTTCTGCTGCCTTGCAGCTGGGTCAGCCAAAGTGCAACTTGTTTAAGACCCTACAGAGCACATGGCAGAGAGAAATGCAGCATTCAGTGCTGTTACTGTTAAGAGAGCTAAGAGGGAAGAATAAAGCTAAGAAACTACATAAACAAAATTCTGTCACATTAAACAAGCTAGTGATCTAGAATTCTACAGCAAGACAACAGCCTCCAGCAAATGGCTGAGAGAAACTGATAAGGCTGCCTTTTAATCAGCTGCAGGCTAGAAAATGTAATGCCTAAGAACATGCAGTCACAGAATGGACAATTGGTCTTTTGCAGGCAACTCTTTGAGTCACTATTTCCACTACTACTCTCCACTACTCAGGTAAGAAACACACAAAATACCCCAGATTACTCTCAGAAATATCCTGAGTCTCTAAGGTGGGTGAGATTCCAAACCTGAGCCATTCCAAAAGACCAGTACAACTAAGGCACTTTTTCCCCCAGAGCCTTACCAGTTTTACTTTAGAGGCCAGGCTCTCAGGGAGTTTTGTTCGTAGCTGGTTTGTTTCTTTGAAGGTAGCTGGAAATCCACTAAGAAAGGCCAAGTCTTGCATTAGTACCAGACCTGGAACTTCTTTGTCTGTAGTCTAAAAACAAGAAAAGAGGTTACAAAGACCATTTTAAAGGTAGAATAATTCACATAACAATAAGGGCTGCTCTGAAAGCTTTCACATTTTACAAACTGTGAGTTATGAAAAGAGAATAGTACATTTTTAGAAACTTTCTAAAAATGTACAGAATGTTTAGCACATACAAAAGCCAATCAAAAGATTGTCAAAGTACATACCAGGTAACCCCTCCATACTATCTGTTTGCTGTTGTCTTTTAACATTCCAGAATGGGCAGCTTCAACTAGAATACATAAAATTGCAAATCAAAAACTTCTTCCAGTATAAAGTCACTTCTTTTCTGTATTATAGTAACCAAGAAATACTTTTGCAAATTAAATATATTTGAGTATTTATAGTGTGAAAAGTTGTCTTTAAAAACTGTAAATAATTCTTGATGGTAAAATAAAGAACAGTGATTGTATTAGTGGTCAGGCACTACATATTAAACAAAATATGAAACTCGTACCTGCTCCAAGACCTAAGATGTTAAACACATGAATAATTTTGTTTTACAGTTGCCAATCCTTTGAACAAGGGCAGAACTTACTGCACATTATTCAAACTAGACTTCACAGCAATTAGAAGAGGATTTCTAAAACTAATCTTCCTCAGCCTAAACCCCAGCCTCTTGAGATTATGAGAGCAACACAGATATTCAGATAGCAAACCTGTTTTGCAATAGCTTTCTAAAGCACAGAACTCTAATCATCTGTAATCAGTTGTCTGGGAAGTAAGCAAACAGTATCATTAATGTCATCATTTAGAGAAACAGTTTGAGGGCAAGAGAGACACTGAATGACTTGCTAAAGTCAAACAGAAAATCAGCATTGAAGCCAGAACTGGAGAAAAAAAAAAAAAAAACCAAAACAACGCCAAAACTAATTCACAGCAGCTTAAAACACTTGCTCTAGAAAACTGGATGGAATCTGACAAAGAGCTTCTTACCGTCCTTAGGGCTATCAAAAACAATTACAGTCACATTGGTGGAAGGATTTTTTGGTTTTGCTACAAAGAACATATTGTTAGCAGCTTGTAAAGCAGGATGAAGGGACGGCAGGTCTTTCAGTGTGACGTTGGCAGGCAGCGCAGGATCCAGGACAAGCATGGGCACTTTGATGCAGTGTGTCAGCAAACACTCCAGCTGCTTCTCACTACAGCAAAACAGCAAAGGCATATTTAACACCACTAGAAAACTGAAAATAAAAATCAATCTTGGATGCAATAGGAAAAGTTTTTGTAAAATCCGATCATTTGTAACATTTGCTGTGTCAAGGGGAAATTATTGATCAGCACGCTTATTTTCCTGCAGAAGGCAAATATCTAACTGGTAGTGTTTAGTTCATTCCCATAACTGGTTTTTCTAAAGTTTACAAGATTTCCAAGTCTGCCCATGGAAGAGGCCTTATAGAAAAATCTCTAAATAATAAAAGGATCAAGCTAAGTGACTGGGAGAAACCAGGTCCTGCTGCTTCCTGGCAGCAGAGCCACAAGAGGCATGTACAGACAATCACTTTCAGTACCATGTATACAAATGGCAGGTGAAAGCACCATTGAGTTTTTAATGCATATGTACCTGGAGTTTTATGATTCAAAAGCATGAAATTTTTTTCACAGGAGCTAACCCTAAACAGTGACAGGGTTATGTATTCCAAACTCCAGAAACTGTTATCAGAAGCTCATTCATATGTGTCACAATAACATTACATTTTTCAGCAAATATATTATCATGCTGTCAGCTCTTGAAGTGACATAGGAAAGCCTGCATAGGCTACAGAAAACCAAACCATCCCCCCAGCCAGCATCTGCTTTCAGTTAACATTGAGTAGAATATAATTTATTCCAATTTACACCCAAAAACCCCAAAAACTCACCTCTTCTTTGTTGGTTCTGTTGCATTCTTTCCAAGGATTTCCCTATTACAAAGTTAAAACAAGGATATTAAATAACACTGAATTGACAGTGTTTCTGTCAATGAGTCTAATTGCAGATTGTTAATTGAGTCAGGGACACGTTGTCAAAACATCAATAACCCAGATAAAAAGCTGCCAAGGCCTTGCCACTGGCCTTACCGAGGTGAGTACAGACTGACACGTGCCCTTCACTGCCCATGTGCAGTGTGGAGCTCAAAAATTCATGGCTGTGCTGAGAATTGTGGTAACAGGACTCCTTCTGCTAACAGGAATTTATGGGGTTATTATTAGGTTATTAGCTTACTTATTAGTATTATTAGGTTACTTAACAAAAGTGAAAAACACTGGTAAGAAACCAGAATGAAGTGACCTGAAACTAGGTTGACTTGATTGTTTTGCCTACCATAAATATTCTGATAAGGTCTATGAAACAGCTCTTTTTATAGCAGTGCTCATTGATTTCAAAAGACATGAAAAAAATGGTCTACATGGGAGAGAACCAGGTGTCCCTGTAGACAGCAAACATGGTATAGACACCAGTCTTATTTGTAAGCTTAATCTCAACTTTCCAAATCAGTGTTACAGAAAAAAACATGTGTTTCTCCCTTCCTGAAACAGGAACCATAGCATGAGTGATGACAAAGCTAAACCAACTAATATTAGCTATATGAGCTGCTAGGAAAATATTAGCTTAAATTTGAAAGCTTTCCAGAGCAGAGACTGCATATGTTTAAGGTCAATGAATTCAAAGTTCTAATATTTCCAGTGTTTAAGGAACAACAACAAAAAAAAAACAGATCAAGAATTTCCCTTGAGATCATACCATCAGTTGAACCTAAACTGCAAGACATAGCATGCCAAAAATCAGATCAATCCACTAACTTGTGGACTTCTCATTATTCTGAACTAAATTATTATAACCCTTAAAATACAGACTTGTCCTTCCATTAGGCATATTTACTGGCCAGATTAGTTCATTCAAAACAGATTATGCGAGCAGAGTTGCTTATCAAAAACTAAATTAATGGTTACAAGACATAATCCAAGGTATCTGCAGCAGCCTGTGTTTGAAGGCTTAGATCAGTAATTTTGCAGAACTCTATAGTACAATCTACAACAATAAATGCAGCAATACATGTCTTTGCTTCCACAGATAAAGGCCAACTCATACCTTTAACATATGCATAAATTATTTCCCATCTCTCAGTTTCAGTATTTGTGAGACTATGAATCTAACTAATGTAAAAACAAGAACTTAAGAAACATGCTTCAGATTTTATGAAGCCTATTATAAAAAGAAATACCAGGGGGATGGTGAGAGAAAAAAGGGATGAAGAGAGGTTACATATTTGAGGCATAGTTTTATTATTATTTACAGACTGTTATAGAAATCAATACAAAAGGACATACACAACACAGTTTTCCACATGGCATTTTACAAATTCATGACAGGATAGCCTTAATTATTATGCTTATCTTAAACAATTTTCTAATTAGACAGTACTTGACAGCTAAAAGTAGAACTGAAACAAGGTTTTGGGAATAATCAAATGAACAAGTGAGAAAATGAGCTTTTAATTTTCATGTTGAGTAACATGGGAAAAATAACAACAAAGGAAACTAGTACAGTATTAGATTGCTGCTGTCAGTTAAAGGGAAAAAAATCTAAGATTATTACCTCATTATTTTCTGTTCTTCCTCCATCTGTTCCCTGACCTGTTGCAATTCTTTGATCAGTTCCACATCTGTGCCGTTCACCCAGGTGTACACCACATCAATGGGCATGGGTAAACAAAGCCTACATAATTCAAAGGAAAGCTATATGAGCTGTTTAATATTACGTTACAAGTGTTTGTGGCACCCTACAATAGCAGTTTCTGTCTAACAAGGGAAATACTTGGTGTTTGGGCTGCAAACAAGACAAAGCAAAAAGACTCTCTTTAGCTATGTATATACCATGTCTTAATTATACACAAGCCTTTGACAAAACAGCACAGACATCAACCAAAGGGACACAAAATGGTTTTAACTGTTCAGTAACTAAAGGAAATCCTAACCTTATGCTCTGAATTTCACTAACTCAGACTCATGGCCCACCTCCTGCAAACACAAACATTTCTCAAGTCAGTACCAAGACCTGAGCACATTCTTAATTCACCATTACTTCAGACAGGACAGCATGAAGCATGAGTTAAATCACACATACTGTTATTTAATTGCACAGAGCCAGTAAGATCTCAGCAGGACCAGGTCTCTATCCTAGGAATGTCTGTTAGATTATATTAACAGGATATTTCATAAAACAGCAATCTAATTGGGTACATGAATTCAGACTCTAGACACGGCAGACAAATTAATTCTTGACACAATTGAATGTTCTGGAGCTGTTTCTGGAGAGTTACATACTTCCTAGCATGCATAAGGCAGAAGGAAGGAGTTTGGGTACCTTTTTCCAATTTTTTTTTAATGATAATATCCTCTCCAAGGCCCACAGCTTTTTGTCAGCAGGTACTCCAGGCTACTGCCATGGGTGAATCTGAGTCCTGTATAGCAGGAGGATACCCCAGTTCTTATTTTCAAAAGTTCCAGTGTCAAGCTATTTGATACCTTCCTAACTGTAGATGGCCTAGCAAACATTGGAAAACATCATCCTGTGACCACGTGGACCTCAGCATTAGAGAGGTTCAAAGATGTTCTCTCTCCACCCACTGTATCTTTCCAAAAGCATTCAGAGAGAGACAGAGCTTGCAGGCAGGTGTTGTGTCCACCTGCCCTTGCACAGCATGCCATGCAGAGAGCTTGCACCCAGCTTTGTTTTCTACTGGCTCAGACCCAACAACTGAAGCACAAAATTTGTTGAAAGGTCAGCCAGTACAGCACAATGGGCAGGAACATTTCGTACTCAATTTACCCATGTTCCTAACCCAGCTGCAACACTCAGAGGATAATGCTGGGGCATTCTGAGACAATCTGAACATCTCAGGGCAGTGCTGCCTTCCCTAGCAGCACCACCCAGAAAGTGTCTCACATCTGCAGGAGGCTACCTTTCAATTTACTGGATCCAATTACCCTTCTATTCACTTATTTCACTTTTTTATCCAGAGATAATTAACTTCCAGTTCATTTACAACATATGTTTTCAACTAAAATGTCCTCCAGAGGAGTAGAAATTCAACGGCAGGAGCTCTTCCAGCTTTTTTGCATTTGTTGTGATCAGTTAAATTACTGGTTTGACAGTCCCTGGAATGCTACAGCTCAGAAAGGAGTGTTTTAGGTGGAAGCACCTGACTCAAGTCAGAGGATTTCAAAACTGCCCAACCTTCAGCCTTCTGGGCAAAGTGCAGAGCTCATTCAGGCAGGCTTCACTGAAGAACACAGTCTGCCCAAAAGAACTCCAGCTCCTTCTATGGTATGAGGCAATTTTGATTTCTGTGAAGCCTCTCTCCGCTTTACCATAAAGTGTCTCTATGCCATAGCACATATACCTATGAAATTTCCTACACTATGCTACATACAGCCAAAAGCTAGTGAATTCCATCGAGGAAAAGCATTTTTGGTCAGATACAGGCATGTCAATTCAATCAACCCTGGCATGGCAAGCTCATTCTTCATTACCAGTGACAACAGAGACAGACCAGTAATAAAAAAAGTGAATTGTTTGCAGATCCACTAGTCTTATTGCTTAAAATTTATCCAAATACTCAGCAAATTTCCTTAATGCATCTTTACAGCACACACTGCTTCAGAAAGTAATATTTATCAAGCATAATAATAAAAACCAGATATCCCAAATCAATTTGATGTTTCCAACTAACACTGTACAAACTTAAGCTAACACTGTTAAGTCTGCACCATTCTGGCCAAAGCTTTCTGGATGGTTCCATGGCTTCCTAAAGTACACTGGGAGCTTATAATTTCAGAACTATGTGTAGTAATTACATATCCTCTGAACAGAGAGAGACATGGTTTTCCCAGGAAAATCTTGGGAAGCTGTGTAGAAGCTGTGGGAAACTTAGAGCAAAGAATTCAAACAATTATTAGCTCTTTTTCTGTAACCATTGTTTATAGATATAGTTCTCCAGAGTGTGCTATTCTTAGTTCACCAATAGTGTGAGAGAAGATTCCTAAAGGCCAATCAAGTCTTAAGCCCACCATTGTTTCTATAAGAACTGTAGATTTCTAATGATAAAGTCTTTTCATGCCTTCTCAATCTCTATCACCTTTGGCTGTCCCTGGTATCCCTTCAGTGATAATCAGTGACCCTGAGGGTGTTACATCAATCACCCCTTCACAGACTCACATAATAAGTATGTATTGGAATTCTGCTGTAAAATGGTTTAAAATTAAAAGGAACAGATACTACACTTCAGTAGTACTGTTCTCAAACACTCTTTTAACGTTCAGAGTCTTTTGCAGATTGTTGAAGTTCAGAGAAGCTCAAAAACTCTCTCTCAAATTCTGTAGCTGTGTTTCCTTCATGTGGATTCATACATTTGGGCTTCATCAGAAAAAGCAGTCTGGCAAACAGGTTAAGCCCAAGGTGACCTGAGTTAATTTACTATTTACAGCCACTGTTCTAATCAGCTATTTCCCCTCTTTGGCATGACTAACTTATGGTTCACTAACAGATGTGACTTGATGGTGCAATTTAATTCCAAGTGGGAATTATCTTAACACCTTTCTACAGAAAATCATCACTTTGGAAAAATCCTTGGAGACTCCCAAACAATTTATTGAGGTTTTTACATTTTTGTCTTTAAAAAGTGCATCCATTTTTACTTGCACATCTAAAAACATCCATAGGATCCTGCTTGAAGACAAAACCAGACCCACCAGGCAGGACAGGGGAACAATTCCTGGCAGGAACTTCTCATACCCATGATGAGTTTACATAAGAGAACCATCACCACAGCTAAGATTGTGGGTAGAAGACAAACTTTTGTCTCAACATTCACTGTTGCTGAAGGAGTACAGCAGATTTTGGATCTCTCCCAAGCTACCATATGGTGATCTCTAACCTTGCTGGGCCTCTTTATAAACAGTGGAAGTCTAAGATGCTCATAGTAAACCTCCCAGCCCTCCTGTTCCAGCTCTGTAATCATGCACTAACAGTAACTCAGTTGTTGCATTGCTATTCCTGCTCCCTGATTTGTACATCTTTTCCTCTCTTCAGCCCCACTCAGCTCAGTTAATGCTTGGCCAACCACTGACAGCTCTCACTTGCTGCACCATACCGAAATCAGGCTGCACCTTTTAAAAATTAGGGATTATTCCTTCACATCTTTCCATATATATTTTTGAGTTTTAAACAGGACATCCTGGAATAGCAAAGTTACACTTTACAGTTAAGTAAACTATACTTACTACACCATTTGCAAGTAGGTAAATAAAATGCAAACTTCATCCAAAACAATCATGCATGGAACTCCATTATTTAGTTTCCTTTTCTCCCTTTTTATTTTCATATCAAAACTTAGTCTTCAAAAATGGGTTTGGACAAAGTGCCTTGGTTAAAAGCCCTGGAATTTCTAGCACATTGTCTCAAACTGTGTAAAAGCCTGAGCAATATAAGAAGCAAGTTTAGCAGCTGATGTTGCTACCTGAAAGGTGCCACATTTGGGACGCCAAGGGTTTGCAACCAGAAGAAAAACAACCAAAAGTTATTGCTAAACTCCAAGGCAAAACCAGAAGTCTGCCTTGGTCTGGTAGAAAGCAGTGTTCAATAGATGTTACTAATGCTGTCATTGTTTTTGTGTGATGAGCTTTTTGAGTTTATCATCATAAGGAGCTTGCTCATATACACAGATTTGTCTACAATTCACAGTAAGGTTTTTTCAGAACAGAGAATTTTACCTGCAAAGCTCCTAGAGAGCAACACAACCCAAATTCAATTAAAGGCCCATTAATATTTCCCAAAGGCCATGCAGCTTTTACTTTCCACAAAGCAGTACACCTGCTAATTTTCTAACCAACAGCACCCTATTCTCCAATTCTGAGTATTTTCCTCTAGCACTAAAATAGGAACTGATTAAAATCACTGGACAAGCTAGATTCAATCTGGAAGTCCTCATTTTATGTGCAGCTCTGTATGCTGCATTAACACCAGCCTAAAAAACTCCACCAAACCACCACTGATGCAAGTGCCTGCAAGACAAGGTCCATTACTGCATTTGTGAAGTTTGATAATAAAAATTAATTGAACCCCTGACAAGGGACGTCTAAAAGTTAACAAATGCCTGAAAGTACTGCCTCCACAAAGACTTGTGGTTGGTATGAATTTTTAAAGGAAGTTGGCAGCTGCAGACAAATATCACAGCAAACTTCCCTGTTACTCCTGACATAAGACTGTTAAAGGCATATTGGTGAACTGGAATAATTTAAGCACCCCTCATAAAACCTTAAGCTTTTGCTCAGGCAGCCAACAGTTCCTCAGCAGGCACTGGATGTTTTGCTCACAATCCTCAGAAATGAACTAGCAAAGAAATGAGCTAGCAAAGGAGTGCTTTCACAACCACTGTGAAGTAAGGAAACACTGCAGAAATGGGAAGTGACTATATCTACACCACAACAGTAAGATTTGTGATTTTGGAAAAGGTCAATGGTTTTATAAAAACACTCCCATTAATTATCACAAAGTCAGGGATTTTGGCAGTGACAGGACCAAACTGCCATGTTTCACGTCAGTACTGCTAAAACATGTACACATTAAGCTATTCATCCATATGAGCTGCATCACTCTGCTTTTATCTGTCACCCATTGGAAAATGGAGGGGTAGGAGAGGCTATGAAAGTCTCCAGTATTTACCAACACCATGCAATGAATTTTACAGAGTTATCTCACACCAACTAAAGCGTGACAAATTGATCTGATCATTTCTACTGTTCCATGATGCAACAAACCTCAAGGCCGATTAAAGCTTCTGCTTTCAGGGTTAGCTTTTATCCCAGTCAAGTGTATCAATATTAAGAGTCAGATGATACCTGCTAAGTAGCTTTCTTCCACCTACCAACTCACAGTACACTTACTCCCTGAGCAACAGACCCCGTGGCTATTCAGACATGAAAGATGAAGCCACAGGAAGTCACGCAGCAGTTAACACAATAGAAATAAATGACCCATATGACTTGGTTTCCCACTTGCTGTGAGAGATTCTCCCATCCACTCAGCTTTTAAAAGCTTCTTACTAGCTTTGTGACTTCTCTGCTAAATAATGATCCTCATAAGACTTCACAGAAAACATGAGGTAATTTAAAAATAACTTCTAGAAACACTGAATATTGAAATGTTAAGCACATAGGAACAGTACTTATGTTTTCCTATCTTAACTTGGAAAACATGTCATGGCCTCCCTTCATTGTTAACGTTGTCATAATTTTCATGCTTCATTAGAGAATGGATGAATTAAACACATTCAAAATGTAAATTTATTATATGACTAGAGGTCTCAAAAGCCAATCTTCCAAACTGGGAGATTATGCATTAACTAAGCACTCACTAAGTTTAAAATTTGCTGCAGATTTAGAGCCCATACAGTAAGGTTCTACTCAACAGTATGGTACTCCAACTAATATATTTTATTTAAATATTTCATTAGAAAGTAAAATGTGCAATAGTGTCAAGTGCAGGTAAAGCTCACCTATTCTGAAATGATTTGCCAGCGACGTTGTCTCTGTATGAATCAAACATAACATGATACTGGTCTCTACTCCACTCCAAGACAACCTGCAAAGAAAAAAAAACAAAACCACTTGAAGTCACCGCCTGTTAGACTCTCAGTTTTCACCTTTTGAAATATTTAACCCCAACCAATTTCATTCCAATCAATCTATGCATTCACGAACAAGAGAGCAGACCACAATCCCAACTAAATTATGACACTGAGGCAGCAATCAGACCTAGAACTGAAGAGCATACTTAATTTAAATAAACTTTACTTTTCTCTGCAACAAAGGATTTCATGACTTATGAACACTCTTTTTAAACTACTTTTTATTTAGGTCACCTCCCCCTTGTTTCTCAGCATCTAAAAATTCGGGAATGTTTTCCCAAAACTGAGACCTAAATCAAATACACTTGGATACAAGCAGGAAACCCCTAACACACACCCAACCCTGCACAATTTTGTTCATATTTTTCTATTCTCATACAGGATATACTGAAGTATACGCATCTCCAAAATCTGAGCTTTGCAAACAAAACAGCCAGGAAATAAATTTTCAACTATTTTTCCCACAATTTTTCAACAATATAAGTGGTAAATATGCTTTGACATAATAAAGAAGTCCAGGTATTTTGAGATAGAAGTAATGTAAAACATATATTTTCTCCTCTGAGATAAACTTGATATGACATCTTTTTCAGTGAAAGTCCATTGAAAACTACAGTGGCATTTTGTGCTGTTTCAGAATTGAAGGCACAGTGGCTGAATTTACTGGGATAAATATATATTTCTATGTACTGGAGAGTGAAAAAAACCAAAAACAAACAAATGAAAACCAGCAAAGCATAGTACTTACTTTACACCACTCTCCCTAGATTTAAATGTTGTTATCACTTATTTCTTGTATTGTGGGAATTAGCAAATATACCATTTCTCTAAGGTCACCTTCAAAACCATAAACAGACCATCCTCCCTCTAAAGAAGTTACACATCCCTCTACCCTCATTGCCACTAAAGCCAATTAAAGCCTTCCCTAGAGCAGGGAAGCTCCATCATGGGCCTGGGTGACAAGAGCACACACCCAATTCCTGCCAAAACTGCAAAAAGCCTCTTTGTAACCAAGATCACATCAGCACACACAAAGGACACAGATTGCCCAGGCAGGAATAAAAATCTCCTCCCTGAAATATCAAGGTAAGGAATTGTCTAAAAAACACACACTATTACACTTTCTTAATACACAAGTCATTAAATCCTTCTGCCAAATGCCAGGTTTAATATAGTGCACATTGGAAGTTCATATCCACATGGAAACATTTGGTCCTACTGATAGTGACTCACTGATACACTCTGACTGATCTGTGTCTAGAAGAAATACAGAAGTGTTTGAGTAAGAACATATTATATGAATAATATGTCTCTCAAGAAGAACAACATTAACCATTCCAGCATTTTTCTTTGTCCTTTGTGTACCTATAGCCAAAAAGAAGTGGACAGATCTCTCAGGAACACATTAAAGAGCAAAGTTAAAAACTCTTTCTACCCAATGTATTTTTTCCCTGCAAGTGTTTCCTCCTGACACATTATGTATGCATCGTGCAATAATGCCTAGAGGCTGTTTTGCTTCCACTTTACATACTGGAATTACAAATCCACCAGGGGAACATTAAAAAGGGGAGAAACACTGCCTATTAGGAGATACTGTATCAGACATGATAACAGTGTCTCTGGCATGTTCTGTTATAAAGCATTTTACAAAGCAGAGCCACCTACAGAAGGATGGCCAAGAAGGGTTTATAATCAAACTGCCCTAATACTTAAAGCTCATCTTACAAACAGGGAACAGCATTGACTTAGACCTGGCTGCCCTGTATGTTTTTGCAGAAAAATTTCTCACTCATGTTCAATGCCCTAGTATTTCACTAAGCTCAAGGCTTCCTTCAAATGAAGCTAATATGCAGCTTCTGGCTGTAAGAACCAATCTCAAATTATTTGCCCTAACCATCCATTTTTACTCTATCAGTAATACTGGTATTAGCATGAACCTAAGAAATCAGACCTAATTTTGCCTACTAGAACAAAAAAAAAAAGCTGGCTTTGGGGGTGTGGGAAAAGCAGAACTGCAAAAGCTGTTCAGACACCAGGGTCTGATAAGCGCTGCCTCACGCTGCTTTTTATTGCTTGAGTTTCCCGCAGATGGCTAAAAGTGGTTCAGCTGGTAATTTCTAGCAAGATTTCTTGGTTTCATTTTCCAAACAGCTTTACAGTTTTCTATTAGCTGCTGCCTTGCAGATTGTGTACTGAAGAAGAGAAGCATTTCCCATTCCCATGATAGTTATCAGAAGAGAGCTAACAGTGTTCATTCTCACAAGCCTTGTCTCTATTAAGCCACTGAACTACCACTGGTTAGAAAATACAAATGCAAAACGCAAGATGCATGCAAACACCTCTCCCCAGGCTTACCTAACACCCTTTTGGAAAGGAAAAAAATATTGCAGTTTTTTAAAAATAAACAGTTTTTAGCTGTTTTCTTTTCTCAAAAAAAAACCAGAACGGGTCACTTTTCTTTTTTCTTCATATACAATTTGGAAAGTCTACTCCTATACGAATCTTCCAGTTCTTTTGCTCACTCTCTAAATTGTAGCTAAGCTTTCCAAGTAGCCTTTAAAGGACTGGAAGCAGCAAACTAAGATTTAGCAGGAAAATCTGAGCAGTGATTTCGACTGATTCTTACCAAAATCAGCCATAACTCAAGACAACTACTGAAATATTTTTTAAAACCTTCAGAATTCTATGATACCCTAAAGTTGTGGTTTAAGTCCCATTCCGAAGAAACGCAAAACTATGTCAGTTTCACAGCAGCACAAAAACTTCACCAATCCAAGCTGATACTCCAGTACAAACCTATGAATGTTTTACAATTACTTAATTTACTGATGCCTTTGAAGTGTTTCAGGAACTTGTGGTCCCCACAGGACAGCAGAGATTAGTACTTTATGCAAAGATGAGTTAGTACACAAAATAAAGTTTTGATTGTGGTACACGCAAGAGTTTCGGATAATACTCTTTATGGCTCTTTTTTTTCCCCCTGTATCTGAAAGAGCTGATCAAATTAAAACAGAGAAGGGGAAAAAAAAAGAACAGTTTCGGAATCACGAAATTCCAGTCTGTTTGTATTGAACATTGCCATCCTCTCAGACTGACAAAAATACTCGATTTCCCTAATTCCTCATTAATTCCTCACTACATTAACAAACACTGTGCTGAAGTAGGATTCATTTTCTCCTCTCCACACCCCTTCGGTGATGACTTACCAAATCGACAGGGCAATGTGAAATGAAGATTTAAACATTCAACACACCCGTGCAAAATCATATCTAGAAGAAGCGCAATTACATTGCATCATTTACAAAATAATGCGAGCGAACTAAGTAAGAAGCAGCGAGCTAAGCAGACTCCGCTGCGCAGCTTGGAGGACACATTTAACCCCTTAAACCCCGGAGAGGGGAGAGATCCTGTCACCCCCAGTCCACACGCCAGGGTGACATCCCGCACAAGCTTTTAAAGACTCAAAACCACAGCACTAATAAGTCACCTGATGAGGGAAGTGTTAAAGAATTGCACAAGAGCAGCGAACAGCAGCTGTCCGAGCGCGCAGGGCTGTGTCACCTGTCAGACCCCGGCTCAGCCCCGGGGGACACCCGGCGCGCTGAGTGTCCCCGCAGCCCAACAGGTGCGGCCGCG
>NW_005054326.1:4732551-4745296 GCF_000277835.1 Geospiza fortis | reverse complement strand
GGCGCCTCGCGGAGGGAGCGGCGCTGCCGGCCCCGCGCGGAGGCGGCGAATTGGCCGTTCCATCGCTGAGGGCTTGCGGGCGTCGCGCTGATGCGGCCGAGCTGCGTGCTGAGATTGAATTTAAGCGGTCCGTGCGTGTTACCGCGCAGAAATGAAGTGCGGGAATGGGTTCGTGGGATGGGAGTCAGCAGGCTAGAGGGGGTTACTGATTGAGTTCTTCAAGAACAGCTCTTGAGGAAGAAACAAGAAGCCAGCTAGCGATCGGTAGCTGGCAGCTGACACTGGATTTTGCCATGAAGTCCAGCCACCTGCACGCCGCTGTTGCCATCACCGCTGTCAAACACTGATGGGGCAGAGGCACCGCTGGTGACCAGATGTGAAAAATGCCTATTATGATTGGCTTTTCGCAAATATTAAAATGTATATTATATGTGTTATGTTAGAAAGCCATGCTGTATTAGTTTGTGTGTTAAGTATAGTTTTAGGTTATAACATAATGTTAAAATAGAAAGGAATGAGGTACTCGCGCCGGATAGCAGCCACAGGACACCTAAGTCTTTCAGAGAAAGAGAATTTATTGCCCCATTATCAGAAGAAACTGACTTCTTCCCACCTCGATCAGCCCTGAAGACGATGTCAGGATTAAGAGGAAGAAGTTGACACTAACCAGACAGAATCTTTGTTTGAATGGAATTTATGCATGAAGTGTATGAATATGCAACAGGCTGTTGTTTTTAAGGGTTAATCCTCTGTTAACATGTGTCCTTATTCGGGCTTATTTTGCCCAGAAAAGGTACCCGGACCATCTGTAACTCTTTGTTCTTATTGTCTCATCCTAATCTCAATTTGCCCAAATTATTATTATTCTAATTGTGTTACTATTTTTATAACCATTTTATTACTATTAAACTTAAAATTTTAAGAGCAAGTGATTGGCGTTTTTCACACCAGAGCAGAATGACAGGGTGTCAGAGGCCTGCAAGAGGCCAGGCATATTAGCACCCATCTCTGTAGTCTATCCCTGCATCCAAAGGTCTTCTAAGTATTTCTTAAAACTCCCTGCAGTGACTTTTCAGAGTCACAACCGTGGTCCTTGTGATCCTGTATTTCCTGTGGGAAGTAACAGTGCCTGACCCTTTCCAGAACTTTGTCCCAGTATATTTGCACAGTGGTAGTCTGAGAGGACTACACATGGTTGTACTTTAAGAAATGTCCAAGAGGGCACGGCTCTTTGGCACGTCTCTCTAGAGCCACTGAGCCCTCCTCCTGTTTACTTTTTAGTGTCACAGCCTTTGTCTTTCTCCAAGGTGAGAGGAAAGCTCCTTACAAACTGATGGGTGAAGGGATGGGTGTTCACCTCTCTGAAATGGGGCTTAATGTCCCTCCTGACTTAGGGCAGGTTTGCTGCAGAGCCCAGACAGCTTGGCTTCTGGAACAGACAAGGGTCTGCACAAGCCTGAGTTTCTGAACTTTGGGGTGAAATAGTGATTTCGAGGGGGAATACGTGGTAGGTGGTTCTGGAAGGCTGTACCTTCCCTGTACCTTCAGCTAGTGAGGAGAGGAAAAGGACAACGTGTGGCTGGGAGTTTAGGCTATAAGGAGGCTGTGCCCTGGAAAACCTCAAGAGAGGAAATCCCGTGGCTGTGTGCCCTGGTGCACTCTCTTCTTTCATTCAAATAAAGTTGCAGGACTCCTCTGTCTCCTTTTTGGACATAAACCTCTGGAATTTGTGGGTTTTCCAGACAATTGGTCGTAGGACAGGATGACGAATTCATCAGGGGTTACCAGAAGAGCCTCAGAACCCACCTCACAGTGCTGTGTTCCTCCTCCTTATGTGTGTTATCAGCCTGATAATACTTATTTGGCCCTTTGTGATAACCCAGCCTTCCAGGCTTGGTACACAGAAGACTAACTGAACTTTTCTCTCCTTTGTGTTCTCACCCATGTACTGAAGTACTATCCTAGGGGAATATAATCTTTGCATATTCCCTCACGTGCCCCTCCTGCTCAAGCACTGTGCTGTTATTATTATTAAACTATTATTACTGAGCTATTATTACTGCCTAGCAGCACCTCTTTACCACTGCCTCAAGCACTGTGCCAGTGATAGCCTGGTATCCTGAGTCAGCAGACTGAGGTTCTCATTGAGAACTGAGGTATAGCACGTATGCAGATTCTGGTCAAAAAAATCTATTTCTGGTCAACAATCCAGTGTAAATGCAGAAATGAAACTGACTGTGCTGAAAAGATGAAGATGAGAGATATGTCACCAATGAAAAGCAGAAAACCAGTCAGGGGATGCTGAATTACTTCAAGACCTGGGTTAATAATTAGTACAAGGTGTGAGATGATGCATTTATACAGACTAATAAATACTTCCATATGGTACCAGTGTGATAAAGCCATAAAAATTCACATAATCTTTAAATAATTTTAAAAAGTATCAGACAAAGCATACCATTAGACACGGAGATATAAAAAGGTGCTGAACAAATCATGATTGCACTGTATCTGTCCTTTCTTGTAGAACACTTATATTCAAGGAATATATATTTAAACTGAAATTGGTGCATGAAAAGGAACAACCAGATCCTTCTTTCTAAAGAGACACTAAAAGTTTTGGCTTTCTCACATCACAGAAATGGACATCAGAAATTTACTTAAACTAAATGCAATACTGTCACAAGGTTAAAACAAAACACAGGAAAACCCAAAGCAAACAAAGCAAAACAAAACACAAAAGGAGACAAAACCATGTTCTGGAATAGATTTCAAACAGGAATAGCAGGAATACCTATCAAGCCTTGAGAGACAGCCTAACCAGCTTGTGACAGGAAACAGGGCTCTATACTCCTGATGTTCCCCTATGTTCCATTTTGCCATGGACTCATAGTCTCTTCCCATCTTCTGTCCATCAAAGTTTTAATTATTCCAGATGAATGAGGTTGTTTGGTCTGGAGAGGACATTCAGGAGGGACCTCGTTGCTCTCTGAAAGGATGTTGTAGTGATTTGGGGGTTGACCTCTTCTGCCAGGTCTCAAGTGAAAGGATGAGAGGAAATGGTCTCAAGATGTGCCAGGGGAGGTTTAAATTAGATATTAGGGGGGAAAAAAAGCCACTGAATAACTGGTCAGGCACTGCAATAAGTTGCACAGGGAGGTGTTAGAGTCACTGTCTCTGGAAATGTTCTGGATGTGGCACTTGGCGATGCCTTTTAGGGATGGATATGGTGGGTTGATGGTTGAACTGGAGGATCTTAAGGGTCTCTTGCAACCTTGATGATTCTGTGATTCTGTGAAAGGCATGGAATAGGGATGAAAACAAGGCCCCCCTCAGCTTGCTAATTAATGGCAAGGTACACGTACCAGATGCAGGCTCAAATACCTTTTGAGACAATCTATCAAAGTCACTGGGATTATTCTATATCTGTCACTAGAAATTATTTCCAAGCTTAAAACCAGAAACCAGATCAGGGGCCTTGTATCCCTTTGCAGCTCTCTTTGTGGGCATATGTCGGAAAGGAGCAGGGCTTAGGCCAAATTCTTCTGCTTTCACATTTTATCTAGTGCACTACTTGTGCAGTTTTCCAGGTGAGAACTTTATAATTGTATCCAAGAACAAAATACCTAACTTTCTCCATTTGTCCCAGTCACTGGAGATGCAAATGAACACAGATATTCTGCTAGGAGCAATAAATTCCACTAGATGTCAGGATATGTAAAAATTAGCCGCTGCCATTATAATCCAACATACACTTAAGGGCCTTACCAAGTTGTTATCCATGTAAACCACTGGGCTCTTGGAATGATCTGCTTGACTGTTCTTGTGTTTGTATTAACTCAAAGGTGCACATAGCAGCACTTAACACAAAGGCATGCCTCCTGGGGATTATGATGTAATCGAAATAAGCAGTCAAATAGTTATAAACACACTTGATCTTTATTTTCTGCAAGTTGTCTTCACCAGTATTTTTTCTCTCTTAGCTCTTAGAAAACTGAGTTTTTGATGTTTTTCTTACCACAATTAGACCTTTCTAAGAAAGAGTAGAAGCTACTTTGAAAAGGAAAGTAAGATTTTCTTTCTTTTAACAGGAATGGAGATTCTGTAATCCTCAAAATCTTGAGGAAGGCAGAATTTCTTACGGACATGGTAAACTTGTCTAGTAGTAGCTCTTTCCAGGTCTTTTGCATTCTCATTTGCTGGGAAAGGAGAACAGTAGGAGCTAAACATCTGAAGCAACAGTGTAATTATCTTTGGTTGAGGCAAAAGACTAGAAATAATCAACAAAGCATCTCAAGCTTTTCTGTTAGCCAAGAATATTACTCATTGGACATGTCATGAATTTTGTTCTAAAGAAAAGAGAATTAACATCAACATAGGTTTTCTGCATTTGTCTCTGTATGGTGTCTTTAATAAACATGAATTAAACTTGTAGCACTTCTATGAGGCAAAAATTACTGACCACAAAGGTAAAGACAAAATTCAGCAAGTTTGATGCCTGTTCCACTTGAAATGTGAATTTTCACAATGCAGGAGATAACTCATTGTACTCTGAAGGCTCAGCAGTTCACTCTTGGGGATTTTGGGGTCATTTGTGAGCGCTCTGAACTTGCGAGCATTCAGAGGTGTCTCAGGTCAGGCAAGTAAAAGTTCAGAGTAGAGGGGTAGTGGGACTTGCCTGTGGAGAGTTTGTCACTACTTTGAAGAGCACTCTCTATGGAAAGGAGCTGGGAGATAATAGGGCATTCTAGGACTTCTCTCCCTGCCACTCCACCCTCCCCAAAAGCTATAATATCTGTGCTTCTGAAACAAAAAGCAGTAGCCTTAGGCATACTGGAATTAACAGCTTGGTATGGCACTGTGAATTTGGTACCACCACTATCCATCAAATACAATAATTAAATCACATTAGTCACTCAGACCATAAAAGAGTAAAAGATGGTGACTGAGCAGTGTTCTATTCTTCAACACATAATCTCAGTTTGACTCACCATTTATAGAGCTCTTAGGCTTTGGTGAGACCCAATGCCACTGACATTATCTCTAAAATAGAGATTGAATATAAGTGATCCATTTCTGAGAGACACTGCTAGACCTTGCTGCTGTGTCTTGTAATGGATTATCTCTTAATTAGTCTAAAGTAATTTTAGACTCATGAGCAAATGCATTCTAATTATATGCAGCTAGTGAGAGTTTTCACTTAGTACTGCTGCAAAAGTGGAGATTTTAAAATTGTGCTCAGTATTTCAGTACTTTTGAAAACCCTCAGATGTTCAGCTCCCAACCCTCTGGACCCATATGCAAGGAACATTCATGACTTTTTACTTAAAAATTCTCTTCATAGAATATGGAATCCTTTTTTTTTTCCCTTTCATTTCCATTTCTCTACTGGAAAAAAAAAATTATCTCTGAAACATCAGTCAGTTCCTACCCTTTCCAGTTCTTTTTTATTTGTGCAGATACTGGAAAGAATATTTAAAATCATCTGAAGAGCATGGCTGGTAAAAATGAGGTATAACTAAAGAGAAAACAGTAGTATCTCAGAAACAGATGAAAAAGCTGTGCTTAGAGAGCAAAGGACTGGAAAAATGCCATTTGAAAAATCTCTGAAAGTGAGCATCTAGATGAAGCTGAGGCAGCATGTGCACCTGGCAGCAGAATCAGATTTTCTAAGCATAATATTCGCCAACATTTTACTCTGAAAGATCTGTTATTTCCTGCACACTTCAAACTAAAATAATAAATGCTTGCAGAAAGCCAGAAGAAACCTTTTGAAACTCTGCAGAATCTGGCATTTGCTCTTGGTTTTGGTTGGTTTGGGGCTTTTGTTGTTTTTGTTGGGGTGTTAGGTTTTTTGTCCTTGGTTTTCTTTATAGCAAGCCCTAGCTTTTTAAAGAGATATGCTCTTAGCAATGGTAAATAGGCGGTGGCATTCAAACCAAATCATGTCTGTATGTGTGTTTCCAAAGTCCCTAATGAAGTGGATGAAATATCCTGGAAAATCTTCTCAGGCCGTGATTTAATGTATTTTATGTATATTAGGAAATAGATGAATGTAACCATATTTTATAAATACTAAATTTCATCATTCTTTTTGAAAATATACAGTTGGAGTTCATTATCCTTAATATTTAGCTATCATTTTAACTAGAACAGAATGGAATAGGGTAGAATAGAATTTCTCACAGTGGTCTGCTTCTATGAAATGTTTGATTATTCTAAAGGTTAAAACAGTATTATTTTTTTACTTTAACACTGGAAACACAGAGCCTTTAGTATACTGATGGCATTGTTACATCATAGTGATGGAATTTATGTTTCTTTTGTTAATCCTGCCAGGTTGCAATGGCACAGAGAACAGACTGTATAGATTTGATGGTTGAAATGGGCAGGGTACTCTTTTAAATCCACTCAGCAGCAGACAGCAGAAAATACTGGAGGTGCTTTTAGTGATTTACAGTGGTCACTAGGATTTTGTGTCTATATCAAATAAGCACCTTTTACATTGCAGTAGTGAGATGGAGACTCAGAACATTAGAAGAGCATCTAATTTTAGTTAGTTAGCTCTCCATCATTTGGTATGGATGACAGTATCAGACATTGAATAGTTAAAGGACCTCTTTAGGATGAACATCTTCCTTTGATGGTTGAAAATATACTTTTATGTTTAAAAATCCTTAAGAGACTACATAGAGAGTAGAGTGGGGATAATTGCTACAATACTTTTTTGGAAAGCCACATTAGCTGTTCTTCATATCTATTTTATTTCAGAACATAGAGACATAGAATTGTTTTGGTTGGAAAACACATCTAAGACCATCAAGTCCAGCCATTAACTGCTGCTCAAGAGTGTGAAGGAGCTGGTACAGACAAGACACAGCTATGGTTCATGATCTTTCCTCTGGAACTGGATTGTTCCTCAATCCAAAATTCCTCAAATAAATTAGAAGCAGTGATGCTCCACAGGTTATCACAGTACTCATTGCCAGCTACAAAGCTGAGCATTTGTTTAGGGCTCATGATTCTGATTTCACTGCATTTTTACTGAAAAATAACAATTATGCCTTTTTTTCATATTATTTGTGGTCATAACAGATTTGCTATTCAGCACGACCCTTTGATATTGCAGAACTATGAAGGACATGGACAAAGGCCAAGAAAGGATGGAAAGAACAGTTTGTAAAAACCGAAAAGACAAAATTGAACACAATGTTTATGTTTTGCAAAACTGCATTTTAGTAGGTATGTCTGTTTGTTACGTGTGTATCATCTGGAATCAAGCGGTTTCAACATAAACAGGTTTCACAATATTCCCCTGAAGCACACATAGCAGCTCCCTCTGTGGCCAGACACAGAAAAAGGAAACTCATGAAAGAAGCAAACAGCAATACAGCCAGCAATGTGCAAAGCATGGTATACAGGAAGAAATAATGGAGTGCCCTGTGTTTAACAATATGATGCAGTAAAGGTAGACAAACCAACACCTCTAAATTCTGCTGGCAAATCAATATTAACATATGGAAATAGAATCTGATTTTTCAGGAGTGAGTACTCCCCATTTCCAGGGCATTTTTTCTCAACATAATTAGCCACATCTGATGTTGAGAAAAAAATATATTTTTGATAGCTCTTCCTAGGATTGATCAAATTCTCTCTGTTTAGAGTCTGATTTTATTAATCCCTTAGCATTCTAATTTGACTCAGGTCATGAATTTCATTACTTTCTCCTAATCTTCAGCAAGCAACTTACTGCCAGCTACTATGTACCACTAAGAAAACTGCAAAGGTATTTCTTTCAGATGACAAGGCCACATAAAAAGCTCCCATTTCACTTTGAATGATTTACTTTTCACTAAAAATGTGCTTCTACAAAAATGTACTGCCAAAATTCTCAAAATGCCAGAGCCAAATTCTCCTACTAACTGCTTCAGCATGTTCACTACTTTGTTTAGAGTGAAGGACAACAAAGCCACTGGAGAATGGTTCATCTGCAGCTAAACAGCTTCTCTCTTGCTCTTTATAGCCCTTGTCAGTCTACAGCTCATGCATTCTGGAAACAAAGCTTTCTCTCAATGAACATTTTATTTGAAAAAAACATCACCCAAGAAGTAACTAAAAATACAGAGCGGAGTAGTAAAAAAAATACATTTTGAGAGCTAATTTTCTCTAGAAATTCTGGAATAAACTTTTTCACACTTCATCACTATTCCAAGATATTCATCTGTCCTGCACCAGAGAAAGCTTCTTTTCATTGTTGGTTTTTGGATTTTTTTTGTTGGGTTTTTGTTGTGGTTTTTGTTGTTGGGTGTGGGGTGTTTTTGGTTTTTTTTTGGTTTTTTTTTTGGCTTTTTTTTTGTCGGTTTGTTTTTTTGGGTGTTGTGTGTTTGTGTGTGTGTGTGTGTGTGTGTGTGTGTGTAGTTTTTGAGGCGTGTTTTTGTTTGCTTGCTTGGTTTTGGGTTTTGGGTTTTTTTGGCTTGGTTGGGTGTTTTTTGGTTTTGTTTGGTTTTGGGTTTGGGGTGTTGGTTTTGGTTTTGTTTTTTGAGTTTTTGGTTTGGTTTGAGTTTTTTTGAGAGATGAAATTACACAATTTCAACCCAGTAGTTACCTCTTTTCATTCTTAAGGGATCTGTCAGTTTTTGACTTGTTCAATCTTTTTGACAGCTCAGACATCTTTTATCTGAATTTTGGTTAGACATTTAGATATAATCTAGCTATCTACAGGGGGGACCCAAAATAAATGGAGCAAAATAAATGGAGGGAAATAAACCATCTCTTAAACAGTAACATCTGAAAAGTGCCTTATAACTAAATCCCATTACCTTTTAGAAATATTAACATCATGCCATGAATGTCTCACAGTGTTAAGACTTCACAGAGGTTGTGGATTGTTACTATTGCTACTCCAAACTTCCTGTCAGAAGTGAAAATAGTTTACACATGCTTTTATTACTGAGAGAAGGTTACAGATACTGGCACATGACCAAAGAGGAAGAGAAGAGATACCACAAACCAGCTTGAACTCTTCACACAGTAATCTGAAGAAGTTACAGGTAGTGTATTTGATTCCTTCTGTAAATGTATTTCTGGTGCAACCTGTGTTAATAAACCAGCTATTAACCAGTTGTTAATAAAAGAATTTAGGCATTACATTCACAGATTAACTGCTTTTTCCCCAAGTGCTTGTGTGTAGCAACAGATCTCAAGAAGTAGCTGAACTGCATCTCTCTTGCTCTCATTCCAAACTTTTACTGCTTACCATTTTCTTGTCTCACTTGTTCTTCCATCCTTCCACCTTCCAGCAGGTTCTTTCCCAAATCAGGGAAGTAAATGCTACTGTAACTATTCTGTGCAGGTTCAATGTAAAAACCATGCAGAGATATTAAAAACCAATATGTTTGGGGAAGGAGATTCTTCTAACTGGGTCTTTCATGTTACAGGTAATTCCATAATGAATGAGTTTGGAAAATAGACATATTATAAAGAATATTAATATATAATAAATATAAAATCCATGGAAACCATATATTGAGTAAAGCAAGAGAAAGGAGGAGATACAAGTACCAGCAGCCGAGGCTGTTTTAGATTTCTTCCATTATTATTTCCTTACTTTCATATATTTTCAAATCACTGACATGGATGTGTTATTATTTGCACACCTTGACATATTTATTTTTCTAATAATTCTAATTTGAAGTAGTCTGATGATTTTGTTAAATCACACAATCATAGAATCATTGCAGGGTTTGGTTCAGAAAGGACCATAAAGATGTCCTAGTTTCAATCCCACTCCCATGGGCAGGGACACCTCCCTTTAGACAAGATTGCTCAAAGCCCCATCCAGGCTGGCCTTTAACAGGACATCCACAGTTTCTCTGGCCAGCCTGTCACAGTGTCTCATCACCCTCAGAATTCTTTCCTAATATGTAATCTAAACCTACCCTCTTTTGTTTAAAGCCATTTCCCCTTGTGCTGTCACTACAGATCTTGGTAAAAAGTCTCTAGCTCTCATTTTTCTAAGGCCCATTTAAATAATGAAAAGATGCAATGTGTTGTCCCTGGAGCTTTCTCTCCTCCAGACTGAACAACCTCAGCTCTCTTGGCCTTTCTTCAACAAGGGAAGGTGCTCCATCCCTCTGATCATTTCTGTGGTCCTCCTCTGGGCCCACTGTAACAGGTCCATGTCTTGTGCAAGAGACCTCAGAGCTGGATGCAGTGTTCCAGGTGGGCTCTCACCAGAGCAGAGAAGAGCAGGGAAGCAGGATCACCTTCCTCAGCCTTCTGGTCATGCTTCCCATGCTTTCATACAGCCCAGGATAAATCTGGTTTTCTGGACTGCAAGTGCACACTGATAACTCATATATAATTTTTCATCCACAATAATCCCATGAAGCTATTTTAAAATTCATTATTAGTTATTTTATGTTTCTATGCTCCTAGGATTTTAACATAATTTATTGAAAACAAAATGAATTAAAATATATAGACTTTCTTTGAAATATCTCACTAGTGTTCTCAAGTCCAGTAAATAAAATTACTCTCTCCAAGTTTGTGAGTAACCTGTATTTGTTACTCCGGGCAGCTTCTAATGATCTTTAAGGAACATGCTTCTGATAAAAAATGATCGAAGATCACTGCTCAAATTTTACAATAAAATTATAAAGAAAATGAAACATCAAGTGAGCTGCAATAAATGTTTACATAGCAACGAGAGCCTTTGCTAGTGATCACCAAACAGTCATTTGCCAGCTGCTTGTGCCAAATGTGTCCATTTCTTTCCCTCCAGATAGTGTTCAGGCATTTCAAAAAGTCATGTGAATAATGTAAATACTCAACTCACACTTTAGAGTAATTCATTTACTACTTACAAAACTAAAGGTAGTACAAAGAACTTGCAGAACTGTGGATGGAACATTTTTCCAACAATGTGACTTCAATGTTGATGCAGTAAAATAAAGTGAATTCCATCCTCTTTTTCCAAGGGACCAAACAAAAATACTGAATTACTGATATACTAAAAATTAAAATTCTACTGCTATAAATACAATTACCATCAATATGTTTCTGCCATTTATTTACCAAAGAGACTAGATTTCATTTCTGTATAGTATTTCTTTAATTTTCTGTTTCAATAGGAAAAAAACCCAAGATACCTGATATTGAGGCATAATTACACAGAGTTTTTTAAACCAGTGTATTAAGACAGCTCAAATATTATCTCCTGTTATTTTTGCACCTTTAACATAAAGAGAAATAAACCTGTTCTTCCAGTCAGAAATTTCTGTCACTCAAATTTACTAGAAGGCAGATTAGCTGTGGAAATGTGAAGTATGAATTTGTGTCATGGTGTGAACTATTATGCTCAATTTATATTTTCAGAGTATGAGCAACTTGCTACTGCCAAGAAGAAGATTGTCAACTACCTCCAGTCTTAGTAGTAGAATAATTTTTTTAAATTAATTTTCTATACTTGCATTAAAATATACCATCCTTGGTCCTTTTATGTAATTTCTTAGTTCCTAATACTTTCAAAGGCATGGCGAGTACTCACCTTGTGTGCATCCAGCACAGGGAATGTGCACTGCAGGCAAAGCCCTCAATACGTGCTCAGGGTGAGGGACAGAGCATGCACACACACATCTTTGTAGCAGAATTGTGACCTCGAGTTTAGATGTTGGCTTGGAGAGCTGATAACTACAAACAATCGAAGGAAACAGAAACACCCTTGGCAGATTGTCCATGGCTTCTGGCTGAACAAAAGCGAAAATGCTGAGCATGGCATGATTTTGAATTAAACTATGGTTCCCCTCTAAGCATGTGGAGAAGTGAATTTTAGGGGAAATTTGGAGATCAAGGCTACATTGTATGTTTGAAATGAAAGTCCAGGGTGGATGAGGTGTGTGCAGGACTCTGGAATGGGACTTGCACAGTTTCTGACTCAGTTTCTGTGCTGGTGTGAAAAACGCCAATCACTTGTTTTTAAAATTTTAAAAGTTTAATAGTAATAAAATGGTTATAAAAATAGTAATACAATTAGAATAATAATAATTTGGGCAAATTGAATTAGGACAATATGAGACAATAGGGACAAAGAGTTACGGACATCCAGGTACTTTTTTCTGGGCAGCACGGGCCCGAAAAAGGACATTCGTTAACAAAGGATTAACCCTTAAAAACAATAGCCTGTTGCATATTCATACACTTCATACGTGATGTATAAATTCTATTCAAACACAGGATTCTATCTGGTCAGTGTCAACTTCTTCTTCTTAATCTTAACACTGCCGTCGAGGAGGGAAGTTAATTTCTTCTGATAAGAGGCACTAGTATCTCCTCCTTTCTCTTGCTTTACTCAATATATGGTTTCCATGTATTTTATATTTATTATATATGAATATTCTTTTATTCTGAAAGACATAGGTGTCCTGTGGCTGCTATCTGGTGCGAGTGCCTCATTCCTTTCTTAAAAAAAATAGTTCTTAGTTCTTATTTTACTACATAGTTCTTATTTTAACTACAAAAGTTACCTTTTAACTACAAGACTACATTTATCATATTATCAAAATGTTAATACAGCTCTACTAATCAATACATCAAAATCCATACAGTAAATATAAACGGCGTAGAGCCGTATGATATGCACTTTTCGCACCGGCGAGCTGCAAAGAGCCCAATGGACCCATTTTTAGCCCTTTTAAAGAAAACTCGGAAGGCACAAGCCGCCGGCGAGCGGTCCAGGCAGCGTCTC
>NW_005054326.1:4726993-4732295 GCF_000277835.1 Geospiza fortis | reverse complement strand
CCTCGGCCGCCTTCATCATCTCCTATGTGATCGCCGTGCTGGCGGGGCACGTCGAGCCCTTCGTGCCCTACATCAGGTGAGGCGGGGGAGCGGCCGAGGTGCGGGCTTTGTGTGAGTGTGAGACCATGGGAGGTGGCCTGAGGGGCTTCCCGGAGGGAATGTGGGGTCCCCAGGGGCCTCCCTGTGACAGAGGGACACGCTGGGCACCCCCAGCACCCATCACACCTCTAGCACCTCTGGGAGCCACAGGACACAGACGCTGGAGACCCCATGTAAAAAAGAAAGGACATGAAAGTTTTCTGCTGCAGCCAATGCAGGCCTAATGCTAGAAAAAGTTTACAATTACGTGGTGGAGGTGTAATTTTGTTTGTATAACTCCAGAACTAGGCCAAAATGCACCAGACGGTGACCGGACTCAAAGCCCTGTGATGGCTTTTGCAGTAAACACATCTCCACAAACATGCATTTTTTATATTTCATTATAGGACCAATGGGTTTTAAAGACTTCCCAAGAGACGCCTGGCATCCTTTTTCTCTAGCCTTTTTCATTTAAGTGCAATTCTGTGTAAATCATTCTTTATGCATGGCTTATGTTAACGTTTAAATCTAAACTATGAAAATGTTAGTGTTTATTTCTCAATAGATTGAAGGTTAGCCAGAAATCCAAGAGTGTCTCTGATTCTCTTGGAAGATCTAAACAAAGTTATAAAATATATCCTTCTTAGCCAGAAGACCTAAACAAGGTTATAAAATATATCTTTCAAGATGAGTGACCATGTTGACAGGGGTCTGAGGATGAGGGAAGAGACAAGGATCTGACTCCATGTTTCAGAAGGCTTGATTTATTATTTTATGATATATATTATATTACAATTATACTAAAAGAATAGAAGAAAGGATTTCATCAGAAAGCTAGCTAAGAATAGAAAAAACAATAATGAATAACAAAGGCTTGTGTCTTGGGCACAGAGAGTCCGAGCCAGCTGGACTGTGATTGGCCATTAATTAGAAACAACCACATGAGACCAATCACAGATACACCTGTTGCATTCCACAGCAGCAAATAACCATTGTTTACATTTTGTTCCTGAGGCCTCTCAGCTTCTCAGGAGAAAAAATCCTAAGGAAAGGATTTTTCATAAAAGATGTCTGTGACAAAGATGCATCTAGACCTAATTCTTTGAAGGACTTTTTGGACATGCGCAGTTTCAGAAGACTGCTAACCTGATTGGCACATAGAAGAAAATTTGATTGAAAATTAGGGTTTGTCATCATAGGCAAGAGCAAATGACACCACAACCCACAAGATAGCTGAGCTTCATTCAAATTGAGCCAGAGAAAGTTGGGCTTCATGTTTATATTAGCAAAACTTTTTAAGACTCTCTGCACAAATCTGGAAAGCTCTTGGAAAGCCTTGTTCTTGTACTTGAACAAATACCCTACTGCTCATCCTTGATTACACACAAAGCTTTACTAACACAAAAGTGCTTGTGATCAGTGCAATTTATCCAGTATTAACTAACAAAAATTAATCATTTGACATAATTGTACATGGTTTGTGTTCAGAAATATTTTGAGATCCTGTAGTAAGAAATTTGACAAATTATGTTTCTTATATTGAAGCCATGTCATATAATAAAATACATGAGAGAGCAGGATGTGGTTTTTTATATATAGTTTTGTTTGCAGTTAAGTTTTTGACAGCCCAGGTATCTTAATTGTGTCATTCTTTCTAAAAGGTATGGACCAAACCTTTAAGTCACAACTCCACAACTCTAGTGAATGTATCACAGCTGCCACAGTTATATCAACTTCATGGGATAGCTCCCTTTAAACATTGTTCTTTAGCTATGAAATCACAATAAAAGTCCATAAAAAACCTAAACAAAACAAAGACATAAGAGGCTGCACCAGCGACTCCCACTCGCATTTCAGTCCCTCTGCATTTGCTAGCAAAACTTTTTAAAATCTTGTTTGTGTTACATCCTTTTAACACCACATTTGGAATAAGAGTATATGTTGGCCATTGGTGAAACACCTGCAACAATTCTAAAGGCATGTGGTCTAAGCATAAGAACTTCCTAGAAGATGCACTTAGGAATAAAACAAGGTTTTCTTCCACGTACTCAGGACAATAGTCATACCATATTCATATTCTTAATTTGCAGGTCATTGCTTTAGCCTAAGAATACGAATCATGTGATTGAGAATGTGATTTAGTAAAACTAAGAGTGTTAAAAAAAGAGGAAGAATGTTGCAACCTTTCAGTTGTGCAATATCTTAAAATGAAGTATAAAAATTAAATAGAGCTCATATGGGGAAATTCCAGTTACACAAAGGAAAAAAATACTGACATACTTGAGTTCAACGTTTCTGTAATTCTTACACTCATTCCCCAAGTACTCTGTGTATGCCTTGAAGTAACATTAATTTTATTTGCTTACAATGTAGCAGTTGTTACAGGGAGAGACCACACCTAAATTTGTCATTGAGGCTGTGCTAATGTCCCATCAAGTAAACCATATAAATACAATTCTTGGTGGATAAAATGAATATGATTTTGTGTTTTCTAGCAGCTGAATCCTAAAAGATGATGAGGTTGTGCCAAAATTAGTCCTGTTACTCACACTGCTCAAAATCCAAACTAATTTGGATGTGCTGGGATGGCTGTTTGCTTGTTTGAATTCTCAGTGAAAGTATTTGCTACCAGTTGGTACCTCTGGAGAAATCAGAATCCCTGTAGGTGGAATAGAATCTTCCTATTTAAAAAATTTGGGTCTTCAGTTTGAAGAGAAATAGTCTATGATGGCTCTGAAGAAAATTCAATTACGATGAGTCTTTTGGGCCCAAAATATTTATTCCTTGTCTCCTTCACCTTCTTGTCTTTCCACTCTTCGGAAGACTGTTCATTTTCAAAATTCTTCTGCTTGAGATGGTGACACAAATGCTGTCATTTTCATACAGGGTTCCTCATCTTTTCCATGGTGGTTGAGCTCACCTATGCACCAGCTCAAATAAGTGAGCACATTTTTGTTTCAAATATGCCATTTCCTTTTGTCTTTTTCGTAAAAAGGAGGGGACTGTCACCGATCCTTCTTTTGGTAATATTTTTTTTTCAAAGCAGCAGACTTAAAGAAAAATTAATATGAATCCAAGTATTCATTTAGCTTTTTTAATGCAAAATATAGCATTAAGAAGATTGTGTCCTTAAAAGTCCAGTGCAGTACTTTTTAAATAGATTGTGATATAATATTCCTGGTATGAATTTTCCTTACAACATAATCTAAGATTGTTGAGTTTAAAAATCCCCAACAGCAAAAATCACTTATAAACCTTTATCTTGAGAAAATACTTTGTTAAAAAATGGAGTTCAGCGCAATTTCAGGTTATTTGGTTTGCTCCTACAATGTGTTCCAAGAACTTCAAATGGCTTTCTATGTGTGTGCCAATTCCATTCTCTGCTCACCTAAAGCCCTTCAAAAGCTTTGAAGTGATTACAGTCCTGTACTTACCACAGAGTGGTTTCTGATTTGAAAAAGTCCTTGAAGATTGTCACAAGTGGCCCACATTTTAAATGGACTCCTTTGTTGTGTTAATGAAAACACTGCAGAAACAAAAGGAAAAGATGAAGTTCAAGGTTAAAAAATGGTGCAAATGAAACACAAATTAAGATTATTTTCAGGTGTGTCAAATAAACAAACAAAAAGACTCAGTTTACTGTTTCCATCAATTTCACTGTCAAAGAGAAACAAGATTAATACAGACTACCAGCTGGAACAAGTCTTCAGAAAGCATTACAGCAAGAAAATTCAGGTGAATAGGGATTCCCAATGCCTGACAAGTTGTAAGAACTTGTCCAAAATCTTGGTCCAAACTTTTGTTGTCTGAGAATTTGGAACCAATCTAGTAAAAAGAAATATATGAATTTTCTCTATTTTTTCTCCATCAGCTTTTAATAGAAAAAGATCCTACCTTCATCCTAAGCTTCCTCCTGTTGCTGATAAATCATCTTAGCAACTTTTGTTAAACAAATCCTTCTATAACATAGAAGGGGTTTGAGAGCAAATATGAATTTCTAAAATAATCAAGTCATTTGAGATGGCCATACTCTTCTGTCCTGAACTTCACAAAATTGTCAAAATCCTTGAGAGTGATTGCTAAAGTAGAGAGTGCTTTCTCTTTTGTGTGTGAAGAGCATTCATGCTGAGGTCATTTTGGCTGTACTCAGTGGTAGCTTCAGAATCTTAGCACTGAAACCTAATCCAGCCTCACTGCTGGAATGAAGAGTATTCATTTTCTTGCATGACATAAAAAATATCCCTAGCTAGTACCCACTTGTCCCATTATACACAGAATCAACAAAGGTTGGAAAAGACCTCTGAGGTACTGAGTCCAACCTATGACTGAACTCCGCCATGTCAACCAGACCATGGCACTAAGTCCAGGCTTTCCTTTAGCATTTCCAGGGATGGTGACTCCACCACCTCTCTGAGCACTAAGTTTTGGCATTAGCTAAAACCCTCATGTGTTCACATATTGTCACAGACAGCTTTTATGAAAAATATTGTCCTTAAGATTTTTCCTCCTGAGAAGCTGAGGCCTCAGGAACAAAATGTAAACAATGATTATCTGCTGCTGTGGAATGCAACAGATGGATCTGTGATTGGTCTCATGTGGTTGTTTCTAATTAATGGCCAGTCACAGTCAGCTGGCCCGGACAGAGAGTCCAAGCCACAAGCTTTTGTTATCATTCTTTCTTTTCTATTCTTATCTTGCTTTCTGATGAAATCTTTTCTTCTATTCTTTTAGTATAGTTTTAGTATAATACACATCATAAAATAATAAATCAAGCCTTCTGAAACATGGAGTCAGATCCTCGTCTCTTCGCTCATCCTCAGACCCCTGTAAACACTGTCACAACATATCTGATAGCAGAGTTTTTGGGTGCCTCTGTTCAAACACACTATCCTGCCTCTTGGTACTGCCCAGTAACTGAAAACTTAGCTCACACTCAAATTATGTAAAGATTGAAGAACTAGATGTTTTCCATTGGCTTGACCAACACAACTCGATCAAATACATATCAACTGGTTGTATGTTAAACAAGAAAAAAATGGACATCAGAGAAGAAAAAATAGTAAAAAGAGGTGGCAAGATCATAGTAGTACTGTTCTTTCAACAGAGCACTCACCTTCCATAGAAGAGTTCTGCTTGAGGGGGTTTGAGCTCACGTACTCCCAGGAGTATGTCCATTCTGTGAGGGAAGGGCATTCTCTGGGGTGGGTGTTTGCATTATGTAGGG
>NW_005054326.1:4725919-4726973 GCF_000277835.1 Geospiza fortis | reverse complement strand
AAAAGAGGGGAAAGGACTCTGTGGTGAAGGTGTTCCGTTTTCTACAAAACAGATGTTTTGTGTACATTATGTCTTTCATACATATAGATGTGCATGTAGATATGTAAATAAATTGTGTAGATATTCTCACACTCGTGCTCCCTCCCTCTGTCCCAGTGAACTTCTAATTATTCCCTGTAAGTGTGAAGTGTTTCATCAGAAGAGACTTACAACACCTTGGAGATAGAGTACTCTTAAGCTGTATCTACATTATTAAATTAAACAGTTCCTAGGAACATTCCTGGGCATGGAACACAATTTCTCTCATAGGGTCAAGTCCTTTTAAAGAAATTAAACCAAATTCTCTCACATCTTAAGATAGTGACTGCCATTAGATATATTTTACTCTACCACAGTGTTAATTCAGCAGATAAAAAGAAACATTAATTCTGAAATGTCATTTATGTAATCATGTCATTCATGAACAAAGTACAGGTCTGTCACATCTTTGCATATTGCATACTGAAAAAGAAGAAATACAATTCAAAGCATATACTCTTAAAATATGCTTTCTTTTTGTAAAGAAGGATTCTCTACTACAAATGGTGCAGCAGAAGATAAATTGCCTTACACACACAGAAGAGGTTCACATGAGTTCTACCTCTCATGGGATTTCAATTGTCTCATTTATGTTTCACAGGTCTCAATTAACTTTTAATTTGTCTCTCTTCCTGCTTTAGCGACACTGGAACTAAACCTCCAGAGAGCGGTGTCTTTGGTTTTATGATTAATATTTCAGCACTTCTAGGTATGTATAAGGCATTTGGGTTGATCAGAATGAAGAAATGAGAATTAGTGAAAAATTAGTGCCTGCTTTAATTACAGAAATGTATTCAGTATACTGCAGAAAAGCTCCTCCACAGTCAAATGGCGGTATCAGGTAGATGTAAGTAATACCTGGAGAGCTGGGTCCTTAGGAGCAGTTAGTGCAGGCTCAGAGGCACTTGTGTCTCTTCAGAGCACCTCATCAGTGCAAAGGAGTCAGCACACTGGAAATAAAAGTGGAGCAAAGATG
>NW_005054326.1:4719912-4725909 GCF_000277835.1 Geospiza fortis | reverse complement strand
TTAGGTTCTAAGATGCTGCAATAAAGGGAAGAACAGTGTTGAAGCAACACCTGGTTTTCTCCACAATGTGCCTACTTCTCTACAAAATAACTGAGGTGAATCAGGAAGTTTGGCACTTTCTATTATCTTCTAGAGGATGGAGGATCAAGAGCTGTATATCTCTGTATGATGGCCTTAAGGCAAACTAAATATATTTTACCTTTTATAAGAGCCTTGTTCAGTCACAATCTGGTAGTGTTTAATGTAATCTCATAGTGCCTGGGCAAAGTTACCTGATTTCTTTTTCCATCTGTAGATAGGTTGAAACTGTGTTCTGTGTTATGGAACTGTGCAATTCAGTCTACAGCTTATTATATCCTGAAGAACCATGATTTCCTAATTCAGTACAGGTGTTTGTCAGGAGTGAACTGCAATTTAGGGCCAGACTCTACAAAAAGGAATTAATTCTTCAGACCATCCATCAGAAGGAGGTGTAGTTCTGGCACAAGACTGCATCTCAGAGCAGAATAAGGCCTCCCACTTGCAGCTTATGGTTCTTATCTCCCTGTAACATCTGTTCCTAATGTGGAATGGCAATGCCTCTGTGCCCAAAACACCCAGGAGAGTGGGATTTAAATTAGTGCTATTCTTGAACTGATGTGCATTCAGTTCTAGATAGCAATAATATGCAATTTTAAGACAAAGATAATGAATTTCCATCTGAAAGTTCATCTGAATTAACTTCTTCATTCCAGCAGAGTTAAAGATGATGATATTTATTGTATTATGTTTATAATTTTGTTCTGCATATCATGTGTTACAGGAAAAGGTTGTTAAAATGTAATCAATATGTGAACATTGAACAAAACCTTTTTTTGTTTTTTCCAGCTTCAATTACAATGTACATCAGATATTTATTGATAGAGAAGCAAAATGAATCATCACACTTTGTTAGGTCTTCATGCAATATGTTTACATTATGTGTGGGATTGATGGGCTGCACTGGAATGGGCATAGTTGCAACTTTTCAGGTATGGCCATAAATTTTATAACAAAAATGGAAATAAGATTGTTTTACCATTAAAAATTTCAACTAGATAACAGTGATTAACATCCCCATGTGGAGCCTTGGAAAATGGAGTAAGAATGCCTTTCTTGCTCTTGCCTTTTTTCAGTAACTTTTCAGGAACAGACTTGTTTCCTCCCTATACAAGAGAATTTTGCTTGTGCAGTTATGCCATTGAGGAGTTTTCTGTGTGCTTGTCTTGTAACATGTCTCTACTATATGGATTTTTTTGCTGTAAATTTTTTTCTGCGAAAACTTGAATGTAAAAAACTTTGCTATTCCAAGTTTAGTTTGCTTATAATCAGGTAGGGCAGAATAAGTCAGACTAACAAAGACATCTGCATTTTTGGCTGAATGATGGCATACTCACCAGCAGAATTTTCTACAAAATAAACTAATCTTATCTGACAGGTTAGAAAATTGAGCACAATATCAGCCTGTTAAACTTTTGAGTCTGTAGGAAATGGCATAACATGTTTTATCTTTTGATAGAGACATGTAGAACTACTGCTTACTTTGCCAGAAGTAAGTATCTCATTACAAACCAAAGTTCCCCCACTCAATGTCTGAAAGAAAATTCAGTAGGGAGAAAAAATACTGAAACAAATTATTCATTTCACCTTTTCCAGTGAGGAAGTGTATAATAAGGTAGATTCTGACACAAATATTAGGACAATTGCACTGAAAGCTTCAGCCTAGAATCAAGTTAAATTTAATTGGCAGGTGACTGGAGATATTGCCTTAAAATCTGTGGAAACAGCTGCATTATTTCTTTTAAAGGATGGTCTACCTTGGAACATTTTGTTAAATACCATTGTGCTCATATAGTGACATGATGACATACACAGAAATTGAAAATAAAGATTGTTGGGCCTTTAACAGCCAGTGCAGTTTTACATGTAATGGAAATGATATTTTCAGACAAAAAACCCCTCTGCCTTAGGATATAACTTGCACTTTTAAACTTTGCATCCAGGCAGTGTGTGTGGATTGCAAATACCACGGGTACTGTAGTCTATTCCAATAATATTTTACTTTAAAAGATCCCTGTTCTTATTGATAAGATTTATATGTGGCACAAAAAAAATGTGCTGGATGATGCCTGACTGAAATAGAAACCAAACTCGGCTTCAATATGGAAAAGACAAATCAGGAATGTAAAATAATTCATGAGAGTCAGGGATGCAGAAACTTTGATCCTAATGTTTCCAAAGGGATTCCTTGACAGTTATAACACTGGTTCTTATCTAATCTCTGTTGTGTCTCATTGCCAGTCCATAAACTCCTTCCTCACTTAAGTTCTATTTCCTCTGCTTTGGCTCTGCTTTCTGTGTAAATGCAGTTTGTAGAAAGGGTTCTGGGCATAACAAGGATCTAATCTAGCTAAGCATCTGATCTAGAAGATTTTCAAGCATCCTTAATTGCCCAAGAAACTGGAAATGGTGGCTTGCAAGCCTTCAATCTTTTCACTGTATACGTACAACTAGTGAACAGTACATTCTGATCCCTATTTGCCAATAGAATAACTGAAACATGAACAGGATGTGAGATTTGCTCAAGGTCAGGTGATGTTTCAAGTCAGGAGACCAAAGCAAAGCTGGAATTAGAAATTATTCCCTTAGTATTCAGTCTAGTTCCTCTAATCAGTATGCCATGCAGAAAATTTACATTCATGTGCACTACCTGCTAGTTTCTTCAGGTCATAGCAGCTAACCATTGTGCTGATTCCCTTTCCAGGAGCTGGCTGTTCCCAGCGTCCATGACATAGGAGCTCTGGTGGCCTTTGGCTCGGGTGTTGTGTACATCACACTTCAATCTATAATCTCCTACAAATCCTGCCCACGGTGGAACACTTACTTTGTGTGTCACATAAGGATGGCCATATCTGTCATATCATGCATTGCTTTCATTCCCAGTATCCTTTATGGTGTATCCCATGGATTTCCCTTTATGTGCTCATGGTTTTCCTTTCAAGTTAAATCATTGCTGATAAAAAATAAAAACGAGGTCTCACTCTTTACTTAGGGCTCTCTAATGTGTATAATACAGCATGTCGAGACACCATCAGTAGCATAAAGATGAGTTTTGGGAGCTTCTAAAAAGCCTTATCTCTTATTTCAGTGGTATATTTAAAACCAATATTCCAGTATTTTTCACAGAATCATCCACTAGCGAAGCTAGAGCAGCTTTCCAACTTCCTTCACTCGAAGGGAGGAAGGTCTGAAAAAGGGAGCCACTGGTTCTACAACGAACTAAACACACAGAACCTAAAAACACGGGTGGCACACAAGCCTAAGCAGATGATTTGGATCATGCTGCTTGGTCCTTCACCTCAACAGTCACCTCTCTTAAAGCCACACTGCACAACTTCCTGGCTTTTCCCTTGGCATGCTATAATTAGTCATCTCACTGATTTTATTTGCCTTGGGTGATCTGCCAGTGTTGAAAAGTGACTGCAGCAGCTCATCACATGAGCCAGCCAGCCACAGCCTGCTTTTGGTTCCAGCAGCTGTGAAAGGGCTTTGGAAGAGGGCCTCAGTCCCGAGAGGAAGTTGTACAAACTGATCAAGGCACTTATTGTGCATCACTGGAAACCAACATTGTTCCACTTCCAGCAGTGCAGGACTCTGCTTCCATGGTTCTTGATCACAAATGTCACCTAAGTTTGGAGTGTTTCCCTTAGTCTCTATACTTTGAAAGAGCCTACAGAAACCTTCATTTGTGCAGAAATGTGTTTTGATTGCTGTTACCACTTGCCTTGTAATAAGGTGTTTCATTTAATTGTATTCTTAATACCTTGATTTGATATTTTGGCTGTTCAGGGTCTCCTGTGCTACAGAAGAGGAAGATGATCTGGGTTTTGTTGTTTTTGGTTTTTTTTTTGTAAGCAGACATTTTCATATTTACTCACTGATATTGTATAGTTTCCTTTACACTGTTTTTCCCAGTGATTGTGTTTGCTTCAAAAATTTCCATGACAAAAATTGATTGGACTCCAGGTGAAAAGGTAAAATCGTACTAGGTAGCCACCTTACCTTGTGTGATATTATTTGGAGAATGCTGTTATATTTATCCTAAAGCACTACAAACATGTCAGAGACTTCAAATAGCGCATTATCATGAACAGATCTGTGCAATGCTCGTTTCCAGTCACTTCTTCATTAGAAAGATGTCTGCGGTATGGGTAAAAAATTTTGTCATGGGTGATCAATCTTGAAAGAGTTAGACTTTCATTTTGACCAAGAACTTGAGAGTTTCCCATAGAAAAAGACTACCAGAAAAAAAAAATCTGGTAATTAGTTCTACTTCCTTTTATAGTCAATTTTCTTGAAAATTAACTTTTCACATGAAACAAAAAGTGGACCGATTTAATTCTGTAGTTTTTGAAGTTTTTTCTCAGTTTTTTAATCATTCTTTATTAAATAGTCTTGGATACTGTCATAAATACTTGGACTGTGACCTAAAACATCCTAAAGTTCATTTTAGGTATTTGAATTGATTTCTGTGTTTTCAGAATGGCAACTAGGAAAACTAATTTTTCTTTTTGGGCAAATTTTTCTAAAAGGAGGTATTAAAAAAAAAAAGGTTAAATAATGCAGAGAGTATATCCTGCTTGACAAGCTTACGAGCTTAATAAGAGCACAGTTAGCAAATGTACCACAACCAAACAGTGGCAAGGCAGCTGTGAGATAAATCTTTGTAAATTAGACAATCTTAGTAATATCTTCAGGGGTTTTGTGGGTTTTTATGTGATGCAAAGATGAAAAAATGGTTTTACTGAAACAAATTGTGTATTTGGTGATGGCATGTTAAGAAACACTTTGGATTCTGTTTGCATCATGTGACATAGGTTTTCAATGAGAGTCTTAAAAGTCTTGTCAGGAACTCTCATTGAGGGTAGCCTTCCATTTCAAAACATGGTAAGGGTTTGCTCAGAATTACTGAGCTCAGTGGCTCTGAGTGAAAGCTTGGAGCATGGGCACATCAGTAATCTTAATGCAACAACTGAATGTTTTCAGGTTTATATTACATTCAACCTGATTTGATACTGTGCTAATTGTAGTTTTCCTCTACTGCCTTTGATGGTACTGCACAAGACTTAATGTAGCACATGCACCTTGATAAATTTACTCACCGTTCTGGAAAAATAAAATGTGGATTGACTTTTATACAGCAGGGATGACAAGTCATAAATCTTACTTGTTGAATTAACAGAGGGAAATGTCTACATCATTTCACCCTTGTTTTATTTAGCTGTTTAATCTGAAAATTTGTTTTATATCTCATTCCATCAGGATTATACTTACCATTTTATGAGTGCAATCTGTGAATGGACAGTGGCCTTTGGTTTCATCTTCTTCTTTTTAACATACATTAGAGATTTTCAGGTTGGTATCTATATATTTTAACAGTGACTAAGTGCTATGAATTATATAACAATGCAATAGAAAATTACCATTCTTTACCTAGATAGATGCATCAAAGCTATACAGAAACAAATGTTACCAAGCACAGAAATTATTTCTGTCTACATAATGAATATTCTCCCCCTTTATTATTAAACATAAAATTCAGTTTAATAGTTCAATGTGTTTGTTCTTGAAAATTAATAGCAGTCAATTATTTACCACTCTTTTTTGTAGAAAGAGGCCCTCTAAAGGTGACATAATAACAAAATAAATGATGCAACTAAAACTTAATTTCTTTCTGCCTGAATGATTTTATATAATAATCCGAAGCATTTCAATCATTGATGTTTTACACATTTTGCTATATGTTTCCTCATAGTGCAAAGAATATGAAATAGTTTTTGGAAAAGTATTGTCACAAAAGCCTTCTGGTTTGGGTAGCTGGATTCAGAGTTAGCATATATTTTGCTAACCAATAGCAAACATTTCCAGGTCTGTTTAATTTTGACTTAGTACTGAATAGACCATGGCTGTTGGGCTTTT
>NW_005054326.1:4678579-4719902 GCF_000277835.1 Geospiza fortis | reverse complement strand
AGAAAAACCACTTCTTTCAGAAAAAGAACCCAGTTGTTCCAAGTTACACAACACATGATCTTAAAGGCTTACAATTGCCTTCTAGAACTGATAGAATTATTGAAAAACCATTCCAAAATGTCTGTATCATTTAATGCATGATTTCTGGGGGGATGTATTTATTGCCAGTCCACCACTCTCTGATAGCCATGTATATCATGGCATCCCTTTCATCAAAGTTCAGACTTTTCCCTTGGAGACAGAGATTTGCAGGACAATGCAGTAATTCTCAGAATATTTATCAAGAATCCTTAGTTGATAATTCTGCTTCAGACACATAAACAACTTTTACTAAATCTAAATATTATGAAAATAAGAGAAAGTCATGAAATTAAACAAAATGTAATTGTGGCCATTTTAAGTTACAGGCTATGAAATAGCATGAATCCAATGTTAGTGTTTGTCAGTGACAGAAAGATTTTTTAGATTCTATCGTCTTTTTGTCATAACCAGTGCTGAGAGAAAAGCAAATTATTAATTCAGCAAAAAAAATCCTGCCACACTCAAAGAAAAATAAGATTTTTTTTCTAATTTTCCTCCAGTATTTATTTCACTTTAACACTTTTTTCTTTTGTTTTGTTTCATCTCCTTTTACTTTATATCACAGAACTGTAAAATTAAATCATCCTAAGCTAATTTTGCTTTATTTGTCTTTCAGAGATTTTCTTTAAGGATATCAACAGAAATACATGAAGAATTCTGATAGTGAAAGAACAATATTTTATATCTATGAATATTCTAGGTTTCTTTTTACTTATAGAAAAAGTGGCAGACGCACAAGGATTGACAAGTTTGTATTAAGAACTCATGCCATTAACTCTGCACCAGCAACCACTAACAGATTTTAAAAACTTGGAGCAAGGTTCCTCCTCACTTTTTGCAATATTTTGTAATTTTTATATGGTTTGCTATATTAAAAATACTGCAATAAAAGCAATATCTAGAAGCACCAGAAAATCACTCAAGGACTTGATCTCCTCATCTCTTCCATTTTGGACATATCTGGACATATCTGTACTTTTTAATTTGCTGTAGTGTGGTCAGAAGCATTAGTTTTAAACTTGAGAAAGTACATTTTGCAAAGAGAGAAGTGTAAAGGTAATGGAAATCACTGGGACTGAATTCCTACTTTGTTAGGTTGCAAAGGCTGGAGAAGATGGTAAGAGCAAGAGTGGGCATCTTTGTTTGAAGAAATTTGAAGTTAGTAAATGGCAACACTATGCTACATATTTCTGATACTGGGCACTGCAATGCAAATGCAAATCCTAAGAGAAATTTAAACAATATTGCTTGAAAAATGTTTTCTAATCATCACTGCAGTACATGTTGTAAAAACCACCCCTTTTTCCCTTTTATGCACTGATGGCCACAGGAAACAAAAGATGGAAGTGAGACTAGAAAGTAAATTTACATTTAAGCATGATGTAATAAAGAGAACTCTTACAGCAATTTCGTTAATATAAAGCAGAATTTTCCAGCCTGTGTTTTAATCTACAATGGAGTGAAGAAGGTCTCAAAAAAAGTCTTGGGAATGAATAGAAAATAAGAAGAGGCAGTAGTTTTCAGGTACTTAAAAAGAAATGTATTAGCATTATATACATAAAACTGAATTAAAAAACAAACCTGGAGAGCATCTGGAATGAAGATATTTGCTGCTATAGTCTTCCTTCTGTAATGAAAGACTTGGAAAGGAACTAATTGAGAAGTCAGATGTTACAAGTATTTGCAGGCAAAATGTTCTTTCATGGACTGATTCACCACCTCCATTCAGTGCCTTAACCACTTGGTTGTGAATTACGTTCCCTGAAAATGACATTTTCCACGCTCTATCACAGTTTATGCAGAAATATTGATGATTTTCAGTTGCTAATATCCACTAACTAATGTGTGTTTGGAGAGTGATACCTTAAGATTAGTCATCCGTTAATATTTCTTTTAATGTGTATTTTAAACTGTATTAAATTCAGCTGTTTCACAACTTAAAGAGTTGATGTTTTGTTTATAAATTCTTCCAGATAAAAACAGTAAAAGTGTTTGTTCTTCACTGGAAGATTTGCTTTCCATAATATTCAGGTTATTTGCAGAGGTTTATAGCTACAACCAAGTTAAAAATCAAATCTAGTGCTCACTAAAGGAAGGACCTTATGTCTTGCTGATTGGGTATCCTGTAAAGGACACACATTCCTTCAAGTGAAGATCATAAAGGAAATGTGTATCAACCACAAAAAGTGACATCATGTTATTTTCAAGGCTCTGTTAAGAAAAGACCATATTTCCTAGTGCATTGTGTATTAATTCTCTTATTGCTTTTTATTCTTAGCTTTCATAAAGTAAAGTATAAGAAGCAAGAAGTTGTTATTTTAAATGATAGCCAACCTTTACAGTGCTTATAGTATCCTAAAGGGAAGAAAAAACATTTCAGAGAAAGTGGCTGAATCAAGATCACCTAAGTCCCTGAAGTCAAGAGGTAAATTCAAGTACTGAATTAAATCATTCCCATTTTCCTGAGCTTTATTGTGATACATTTGAATATGAGTTATATTCATGACCAAAAGAATGCAGCAATAGTGCACCTTTTATTAAATCTGTTAGGCCTAAGACCTCAACTTGCATTGACATGCAGATAGAGGCAATGGATTATTATTTTTTTATTTATGCAGTGAACAACTGTTGAAAACACTTTGATTATTCTCTGGTTCTAAGCAGATTTTCAGTCAACAGCTTAACTATTTTTTTCAGTTGAAATGTGAGTTGACAAGTTGCAAGCAATCGCCAAAATAATATTCTAGCAAGGTATAATTTAGCTGTGGCTGACTCTTGTTAAATACTGCACTTTAATTTTTACAGGCAAGTGATCTCTAGAGGTTAGCACAGATCATGTCACAGCACATTTCTGTTGCTTTGCTACAGGTCCTTTTTTCTATATTTTCATATTTCTTAGCAACAAGAAATAAGTTTGTTTTGTTTTTTTTTTTTGTTGGAAGCTATGAAATATTTTCATCATCTACTCTGCATGATGTTCTCTGTTTGTCAGCCCATCAGGAGTGATTGAGAAATTCCTTTTGCATAAACTCCAGTAAATCACATGATGCTTGCTGTTATTTTTAGTGGTTATGCTAAATCATTCCACTGCTTCCAAAAGTGCAAAAGCTGATTTTTCTAGGTTGTGCAGCTTGATCTGCAGATGAAATACCACTGTTGAGGTCTCTGTCACAGTTCCAGACAGTGTAAGGATGAAACTCTACCAACTCAAAATACCTAAAACCCCTCTTTGTTTCAGGACACTGTTATTTGCTCTGCTTTGCATTCCAATGTGCACTAAACTAGTGATGACCTTATCACTGGCTTTTCTCATAAGGCAAACTAAACTCTAATTTCTTCTCAGTTTGCATACTGCCTTACCTGTGACAGCAACATATGTTTGGCAGTAGTGCAATAATCTTGATGGCAAGGAATTTATTTCTTGCTCTTAATACCGGTAGCAAAACCTCCAAGCAGATTAGAGGGATTATGGCAATACTTCAGAGAATTTTGGACATTCCAGCATGAATTTTGCAAAGAGGTTCAAGAGCTTGGTGTTTTAAACTCCTTTGTAAATACAGTCCTAGTCTCAATATTGACCACATTTTCACAAGCCTTCGGGCTTTAGAGCATCTGTTTGAAGACTGCAGAGGGTGTCAGGTTGGTTCCCAGTGGTTTGAAATGTCCATTGGAAATATTGTCTCTGGAAGAGGCTGGAAGAGCTGCTCTCCTCCAAGAAACAGTGAAAGGCAGCATGGTGCATGCATTTTAAGAAGGGATAATGTTTTTTTCCTTGGAAGATGAGTTAATGTCCATTTATTTGGGAGAAATGTGGGCAAGTAGCAAGAGGCTTCAATGAATAAATTCTCTGTAGCTTTGACTAAAAACTGTCAGAGCTGGGTCTGTCTTTCACTGCATTTTTGTGAGCGCCAGTGCCCATATTGTCACACCAGCAGACACAAGCAGTACGGGCATGATGAGACTGGCAGTGGTTGGAATACACAGAAATAAACACACATGCTGTATTTAATAAACAATCACAGTGATTTCATGAGCTTTGGCTATATCTTGGATTGGTAATTTAATTCAGACAGAGCATTTCTCCCACCTTAAGGAGAAAATAGGCAAGTCCTACATGTGGTATCTGTATTTTTCCCCATACACAATAGATGGCACTAGCAGCCCACATGATTTGGGTTTATTTCCCACGTTCAGGCAAGCAAGTGCAGTAGTTTTGTAGGTAGCTTCAGCTGATTTTAATAGCTGTCTGGAGGCCCAGTTAAATGAGTTTTGTATTGTGCCTTTGTGGAAAACAAGTCAGACTTAAGTTTCTTTGCCATCCCTTCCTGCCTCCATCTAAGTAAATATGTTTTGCTACTACCATGTGTAGTCTCATAGCAACTTCAATTTCGAATTAATTTGTCTAAGTCAAAGGAGCCACTTGCTGCAGTCATCACTGGCACACACTGACATCCAGCTCTCATTACTACACCACTTCTCCTGGGAAGTTTTTCCTACCCTATCACAAAGAAGGTACATTTCACTCAGTTGCTTCAGTAGAATTCTGTCAGTCAGGCTTTAGAAAACAATATAGACCTTGTTTTTATGAGACAACAATATAGACAGAACAATTTCAAAATTGCAGCCAGTCTGCCCCCAGAAAAATTGACATTCTTGGTTGTAAAAAAAATTCAAAAGTAGCTGCTGTATCTATTTAAAAATGCACTTTTAAATGTAAAATGTCTTTTCTCCAGTTATTTCCTTGCCTAACAAAACACTTAGCATTGTCTTCTATGAAGTGTAGCAGTAATGCAGGCTTTCAAACATTATCTTACCTGGAATGATACAAGTTTAGCATTCACAGTCTTAAACAAACCCTTCTGAGCAGCATGGACGTTTCTCTAGAAACTCCCACCAAATGTTATGTGGATTTTTTTTTTTTAATAAATATAGAAAGTGCTCTGACAAAGTATGAGTGATTCCTTATTGATAGACATCTTTAACACGGTAGAACTTTCTTGCTCCATGAGCACTCTCCCAACACACACTCATAAAACTCATTATGGGTACATTTCAAAGATTTCTCTGATGAACATTTAGAATTCCAAGATGAGACCTGCAGGAAACATTCTCTGTAGCTCTGCTTCTACTGGAGATATTAACAGCTGATGGATCTCCATGCAAAGAGGTGTCTTTCCTTCCTCTCACACTGCATCAGGAGGCTGAAACATATTAGATGGTTTGCAGGGAGGTTTTTCTTCTGGTTTGAATCATTCAAGAGGATTTTTTGATAATAAAATAATTTGTGGGGGTTTTTCCATTTAAAAAATTATAAGTAGAACTCTGCACTCATTTGAAATTTCAACATTACACATAAAATCTTGTCTACTACTTGGAAAGGATTTTGACATAGGTCTTGCTCTTTGGGCAAAAATGTAATGTTCAGAAATTCCAACAGATGAAATATCCCTCTTTTATTATCTATTAGCCTTTTAGATCTATTTAGCCTTTGACAATACAAATTCAAAAGGAGATAAGAACCTTCACTTGAAGGAAAAGCGATCTTGACTTTAACCAACTAAAATCAAATTACAAGACTTCTACTGACTTTAAATGTTAGTATTTCTTCCTCTGCTGAGCAAGTGCATATGTTGTTCACAGAGGCTGGGGATGTTTCCTGGAGAGATTCTGGTGTCAGCAGGATAGTCTCAGGGATGGATCTGGAAAACAAGTTATCTCCCTGTAAGCAGTTTGAAGGAGACATCAAGCTCTAAGACTGCTTGTTCTGCCTCTGCTCCTTAAACCCAGCTTGTTTTTTTTTACTGAAGAAACACAAATTGAGAGTTCAAAGTGAAGTATTTAGACCTGAGCTCCTCAGAACCAATATCACAAGTACAACAGGATATAGCTCTGATTAAGTCTCCAATGACATTTAATTTGGAATTCAGTGCAACTGTGTGAAGATGGCACTGTGACAAGATCTGAGACATCCCCAACTAGCTGTAAGAGTCTTAGAAGCAACTGAGGAAGCAGGATCCAAGCTTTAGCAAGCACTTGTTTTCTCAGGATTGTGGAAGCTTTCCAATGGCTTGGCTTCCTCTGGGTTTTGGGGGCACAGAGATGGCGCCATTTCTTATTTCTCCCTTTGTCCTCTGTCCTTCTGTGTTACCTAATACTCAATTCACACAAATTGTGTTGGCAAACAGCTCTCCCAGTATGTTAGTATTAGGATGTGGTTTCTGTGATTCTGTTCCAGAAATCATCTTTCTTCATGACAGTCAACAAATTAGCCTTACTTTCCTCCATTTTGTGGTCTCAATCTGATGTCTGGGGAATTTGAACATATGCAGGTAGTAAGTCATGGGTGCTCTCTGACCTGACTGCAGACCAAAATCAACTCTCAACTGAGATCCTGCCTACAGCTGGCATGGCTGGTTAGCTTAAAAGTGTTTAAACCAAATATTTGGGGTAATTATCGTATTATAGCAGAATTTAAAGGGTGATTGCCAGTGCTGTCAAAGGGTGAAGCTGACATTTTTTCAGTGCCCCTCCTTGCCAAACAGCTTTAAAATTTGAAGGCTATTATTGTATTAGCATAGTTCTTTAGTCTTGAACTGAATTTAAAACATGCTTACTGTTTAGGGTAGGCAATACAAAATCCTGATCGCTACTTTCCTGGAATTTCAACCAAAAGGAATGGTACAACATTATATAATCATGTTTTTTAAAAATCAACTTGCAGTTTTACATGGCATCTTGTGTCTGCTCGTGGCAGCCAGAACTGAGCCTTGCCATTGAAAACAGAGAGTCATGGCAGTATATTCACTCCAAAAATACCTTCTGGTTGCAAAAATATTTAACAATGTTAAGACTAAAGAGGAGTGAGAGGAAACTAAAGAAAGACAGGATTGGAAACTGTTCATTGCACTGTCAGATAAAAATTCACCATGGTAAAATGCACAAACAGACAAACAAAAAACGATTTCTGGAGTACAACTGCAATTCAGCAGATGACTGAGTCTTCTTGAGTAGGGTTGAAGGATCAAAGGGGGTCTACCCTCAAACCACCCAGTTAAATTCAGGACTGGGGACAGATAAGTCTCTCATGGATTTCTAGGAAGAGCAGAAACTCTGCCTTTGCGCGTAACTCTTTTGGAAAAGAGGTTTAGGAAAAACCAGAAGTCTCAGAAACCAAAATCCTCGCAATACCATGGATGGGTTACTGAAACTATCCCATAAATCACAGTAGCAGTTAGGCAGCAAGGCAAAATGGGAATTAGTGATTCTTTTCCTTCAAGGGCAGCTGGAGATGGGTCTTCATCTGGATTGTGTAACCGTGTTGCAGAAGCAGCAGTTCCCGTGTGTTTGGGGCAGTTTTGTCAGTTACTCTCAAGGCACATAGACTCAGAAACAGGTCAAAAGATTGGAAGCTGAGAGAAAGGGTAAGAAAGAGAGGAGTCCCTGTATAAGAAAAGAGGGGAAGGAAAAGGCAGGATTTTGCCTCAAAGTCTGTGGAAAAGAACATGACACTTATTGTTGGCCTCAGTGAGCATAAAGAAACACAGAGAGACCCCTTTATTACCCCGTAGAGAATTACATTAAATGCCATCAAATTACAAAGAGGAATCAGGAAGCACTTTTCTGCCATTTTCTGGACACTAAGGATCAATACTTTGATAGGTTTTTTGGGAGTCAAGTTTTATTGAAACCACAGTCCCAGGCCTGAAGAAGAGGTTACTGCTCACAGATTGCAGCAAGAAGAGATCCCCTTTCTGTGGATTTTCAGTGTAGAATTTGGAATAACAGGAGGTTGTTCTTGCTTGCAAAGTTCCCCTTGCAAAGCTTCTGGTGGGAAGACACCAGATTGTCTGGCAGTCCCACAGGGAACACAGGGGAGATTTTTGCCAGCAAAATCACAGCCTAGAAGAGGAACAGAGTCTCTGTAATGAAACAGTGAGGGGTGAGCTACACAAGATGATTGTGGTTATCTGCTTTTGTCCCCAGTGTCATGTAGAAGACTCTGAATAGGGTGTCACCGTGGGTGCAAGGAGGGTTTGCTTGATTGAGATGGGTTCTCCATTCCCAGCAGCTAAGTGATGGCTGAAATACATCTCAAAGAAGCATGGGAAGACAGAAACCTAAGTGAGGAGCCCTGTGCTTGTCGCTGAGATAAAAAAAAAAAAAAAGGAAAGAAAAAAAAAGAAAAAAAAAAGAAAAAAAAAGAAAAAAAAAGAAAAAAAAAAGAAAGCCAGTGAAATTGGAAATACAACAGATGCAGATCTACAAACCTCTGGCCAGTCTAATGGACAAGTACTGGTCTGGGGAGACATAAAGGGAAGAGGACTATGCTGATGCAACTGGAAGAGCCTCAAGCTCAATGATCACCCACAAAATAATATGTAATGAAGCTTTAAAACATCTGTTGATGATCAGGAGGACAGAGATTCCAGCAGAAAAGGGTGAAGACAGCTCTTCTTACCAGTGTTTATACTGGCCTGCATTAGGATCAATCAAATGTGCAGTGATACTTCACCCAACCAAGCTTATGGATTTAATGCTCATCTATGAAATATTCCACACAGGAGACTGTTCTGTTGGTCTACTGCTAAACCACTGCTTGACAGAAAATATTGCTAATCTGAACCCACTCCCTAGTGTATGTTTGTTGCTTCCCTTATAATTTATTTTTGGGTTGTTGTAAATTTTTAGTATCATTTTCTTTAAACAAGAGAACACATTATTCAGAAAGTGCCAAACGACATCTTTATAATGATTATGAAATCTCCTATAGAGCGTTTCCTGTTAATTTTCATAGTGTTTTGAAGAAAATTCTTTTGGAGGCTTTTATAGGCTCTTGTCCAACATATCTGAGGAGTCTGTTTTTCAACATCTAGTTTTACTCTTTAACATTTATTTATGGCCACTTCAGTGCCTTTAACTTCCTAGGATTGTAAAATATTTTTTTAACCACCTTACTGATCTTAGATTTGCACAAATTTGGACAAAGGCCAGCTGATTCACTAGTAATTAAGGTATTGTTCCTAAAACAACTTCGTTTACTGCTGGTGTTCTGCTTTGCAATGCTGAGTGTGAAGAGGCACACAGAGCTGGCTTTGTTTGGGCTGCCTACAGCCACACCAGATAGTTCACAGCAGAGATTGCAAACAGGACATGAATTCCAATGCAAGTTCCTTTCAGAAACCTAGTCTTATTTGTCACCTTTTTCCTCACTGTTTTTTTTTTAACCTTTGTTTTTATACCTGCTTATTTTTAAAGAATTCCAGTTGGTGTCATCTTTTTCCCCACTCCCTTAGCTGTGAGTGCTTATTAGGGCTGCAATGGAAGATTTAGAACAAACTGAAATGATTTAGGCTTCTGGTACTTCCTGGCTGCTTATAAAAGTCAAAGTAGCTGGGAATTTCTTCCATCTGTATTTACAGTGATGGGAGCAACTGTTTTTATAATAGATCCTCTTAAACTTGAAATATAAATGGAAGTGTCTATTCCCTTGAGATCATGTCCTGTTTGCTGCTGCTTTTCATTCTACATATCATTCATGGTAATTCTTCTGCTGGTGCAGTAAAAACTGCTTCTCCTTTGCCTTTCAACTCTGCCCATGACACACTGCCTTGTACACAGCTCATTATTTCTTCACATCTACTTCTACAAAGGGACAGTGCTGTTTCAAATAGGGCAGGGATGGCTAAGCCCATCATCCTACTGCCCAGGTGTCCCCAGGACAGTGTGTCTTTCTGCAGGTCATAGTGCAGCTGAAATCTGGCATCCCACACAGAAAGAGAGGATTCTTTGGGTGAAATGTTCTCAATCAGTAAATACTTAAAAGTAGCTGGAAATTGGAAGAATATGAGGGGTGTCCTGCTAAGTAGGACATCTGTCTGTAAGATATTCCAAAAGAAGGCCCTAAGAAAGAAAATTATGAAGTGAGAAACTGTTTGTGTAAAGGATGAATTGTTCAAAAATTAGGTATTGTTATTAGTTCTGAATTAGCCCCTCTGATGTTACATCAAGACTTATTAGTCTTCTTTTAGCAAAAAACGGAGGTTGTTGCTTAACTTTCTGGAACAAGACATGAATTCCTGAATTCCATTGTTTTTCAGAGGCTGTGGTTTGATTCCCAGAACCAAAATGAATCTGATTCTTGAGCTGGCATATACCCTTAAAGCATTCCTAGATCAGGGTTCTGAAAAGAGAGGCTTTGGTTTCAAAACCCCTTCCACATTAATGGGTTCCTTATGCGTGATAATGGTGCAATTATGAGAGATGGAGAACCAGACTGAGCAGTTGCCTTTTTCATGTTCATTGGAGGGGAAGGAGTAGACGTTGGGAGTCATGCGGGAGGAAATTTGGCCTAAGGAGGAAAACAAAAACTTCTAACCATGTTACATGGCATCTACCATGTTAAGAAGGTTGTTTACAAGAGGACTCACTCAACAACATCAAAATCTTGTGGGATCTTCCCATGCTGCTTGAATTTAAATCACATTCTGTTCCTGTCATGCTCATCTGCTCAATGCCTTCCAGGGACATTTGCAGAAAAAGCCCTGTTGCTTACTGGTTTGGGTTGACAGCCACTTGTGAGGCAGGTAACCAGTGGTCACCAACACCACTTTTGTCTGCTGAGGACTGGAGTTCTCAGTGCACAGTTGTTTCTGATGGGGCTGGGCTGTGCAATTTCTGTTTCCTGTTCGTCATCACCTGTCAAGCAGTTGAATGCATCAATGAAAATTTGGCTCCAGTTGTACAAATCTATATGGGTTTATCATTGCCCCTACATGTGTTTGAATGACTGGCCATGAGTTCTGTACTTGGCTGTGAAACACAAATAAACATGAGCTTCTCCTGGAAAGAATAAACTACCTGTACCATACAATGACATAACAGTGAGGGTATCACAGAGATCAGCTTGGTTGGCACCACGTCCCTGAGCTATTCACCCTGACACACTGAGTTAATTAGCAAATTACAACTGGCAATTCATTTATCATTGTATCCAACCTCTTATCCAGAAATGGTGCTCCGTGTACAGCAAGACCATTGACAAGTATTCATGTGCAAGAAGACCCAGAGCCAAAGCCAAAAAATGTTTTGTGTTCATTTACACTCTGCCAAAAACTACAGGCTTCCCTAAAGAGCCTGCTGATACCTTCATGGTAACAGTGTGAAATACCCAGCAAAGCTGGCAGGCCAAGGGTTTAGCATTCTGAAGGCTGCAGATGTGCAAGTCTGGGACAGCTCTCTTTGTCAGTCCAGCCTGCACATGTGACTCCTTATTTGACTTGTCGGTTGGAGCAGTGTCAAAAAACATATCTTACCTCATAGGTACCTATCAGAACTATCTAAATATGGGCTGGACCATGTATCCAGATTCAACAGTAAGGACTCCTGGATGGAAAATTTCAAAGCTATCCTTTTTTGTGACTGATACTGCTCCATCAGATGTAAAGTAATTAGTAGAAGCTTGTCTTGGTTTCATGAAATGAAATCTCCAAATGGTTGTTTTCTCCCTCAAAAAAAAAATTAATCAGTTCTGTGTTTAAAATTATACTCTATGGAGGCAAAAAACTAGAGAATAGAGCCAAAATCCAGTGTATATCAGCTTTGATGGCATACCCAAACTCCATAGACCAACACTGTGATTATATTAGATTGGGAAAATTCCTTTATGTGCCGGGATGAAAACTGCCAAGTTCCTGTCTTCTGAAGCTGTTTGGGGCAGCAAGTGTTCAATACTCTTGTGGAAGAAGCCCTGGAAGGCTGCTAAGCTGGTGGGCTTCAAATCTTGCCTTTTTTTAGGGGGAATCCTGAAAAGTAGAGCTGCCTTTCTCCTTTACCCAGCACCTAAGCTCTCTTGCAGTCTCAGAACAGTCATGAGGCACAGGTATCCCCTGAGAACAGAGTAACTGTCCCTCCTTCACAAAAGAGATCTTGCAGTCTTCTTGCACAAGGGTGGAAGTAGCAGAGAAAAAATTCTCACTGGTTGTTATGTTTCATGTTGTTATGTTGCAATGACATTCAGTGCCAAACCTTCGGTTCTTGTCACAAAGACGCAAAATAAGGTAGGTGACAAACTTTTCTTATGAAAATCTGCACTGTCAGCCACCAGCATTTTATTTCCCTAGAATAGAGAAGTACTGCATAAGGTTTTTTAATAAAGCCAAGGAAAGTCTTCCCTGGGAATGAGGGAGGATTTTTTGGGGTGATGACACAAGGCTACACCTCATGAGATGAAAAAGGAAAGATGTCCTTACAGAAATCACTTTTTGAGGAACAAGTGGCATCAATCTGGGCAGAAAAGCCCATTAATTCTGAGAGAATACACCTAAACCCAAGAATTTTTCTGGAGACAGGCCAACCAAATTAAGAAAATCTAACTATAAACTCCGTGAACTTTGTATGATGCTGAGATTTGTTTATTTATAACAAAATGGAGAAAAAAGAGGCAGGAACACCTATCTGGTAACATGAACTTCAAAGTGCAAAATAAATACAAAGCTAAGAATCAGTCAAGCCCAGGAATCCAAAACAAAGTTTGTTCAAAACGTGAGCAGAGGCACAGCTGTCACAATGCTGACTTAGCATTCTTCAGGTTTCAAAGGCAAGTCAAGCCCATCAATATTTCCATATCCAAGTAAATCCATACCTAGTCTTAGCTGCAGACACTGCTCTCATTCACCAGCAAAAAACAGAGAATGTCAGATTTCCTTAGAGATAAAAAAACCCCAACAAAACCAAATCAACCAAACAACATGTGAATAATTGCACAGTGATATCACATTTCTGCTATATAGAAACCAAATTGAACTTAAAAGTTGTCATAATTTCAGTTGTGATTTGGAAAAGGGATCCCCAAGGAGAGTTTGTGAGCCAGCAGTCATCGCAGCAATCCTCAGAACCACTGATAGTCCAGGTTCCTGACAAAATCTGCAGTTTGGCAATAATTTTTTTAAATTATTACTGACTTGGAATATTTTTTCTCTCAATTATTTTTCATAAGAGCAAATTTTTTTCTGCAGTCAGTTAGGTATTTCACTGAGTTTGATCTACAGCATGCAGTTCAGGGATCACATTCTTTTGTCCTTGCTGCCTAATTGACTACTGCAAATTGCATGCAGGAAACTTATAGAAATAAGACAGGTTTTTCATAGGTGAGTAATGCTTTACCTAGAGAAAACAGGGTTTTTTTGCACTGTGTATGTAATTTCTTTCAAAAAATGGGTGAAAATCTACAGAGTGTATTTCCGAAGTGTTAATATGCTGACAGATCAGCAAATACAAGAGTTGAGAAATGAGAATTTGAGTGATTCACTCCATTTAACTGGAAAGAGAATTTGCTTCCTGAGTCTCTTTGAAGTTAGAGGTCAGCGGGCTTGTTTTCCACAGGCTTGCTGACACATGGAGCAGGACAGGTGTTTCCATGGCTGGCCAGGCTGGCGGTGGCAGGAAGGATGGAGCCACGCTACATTGACTTTATCTTAGCTCACCCAAACAAGGTTTCAGCTGCGGTTTTGGAGAAGCAGAAAACTTGAATGGCCAGTGGCAGCAGCAGAGCAGAGAGCAGCCTGCTGTGAGATGGATGGAGGGATGGATGGATGGATGGATGGATGGATGGATGGATGGATGGATGGATGGATACGTGGATATGTGCGGCTGTCTCCAGTGGAATCTCATAAAACTGTGGCTGGGACAGACACCTGTGGGCTCCCAGCTGTCAGAAAGATTCATGCCACTTGGGAAAGCTGAGCACAGAAGGAAAAAACTCCTAAGAAGAGCCACTCTTGGGCACCATGAAAAAAAAGCCAGTCTTCCTCACTGCTGCCTGCATCCTCACTTCAGTTCATCACTATGGTAGTCTTGGCATGGGAGGCTGTTACAGTGCAAGACTTGGCATTAATTCCCCTCTCAGCTCCCATTCTTGCTCCTTGTTGCTGTTTCCAGTGTCTTCCTGACAACACTTAGCTTAGTAAAGTAGCACAACTGCTCTATAAATCTCAGGTACAGCTCTGCTGTCTGCAAGTTAGACCAAATGGCAGCTCAAAATCTGGCAATTCCCTGCAGCCTGCTTGCAGGAGACTCCAACTTCTCCTGCCTTTGGTGGATTAAAATCAGTGGGAGGTAATTATTGTTATTTTTAGCAGAAGGCTAAAGTACAGGAACCATAAACTGGCTGGAAAAGTCTGAAATGTGGAAAATCTGAAATTATTCAAAGGCTTGTTTCCAGTCTCCAGTTATTATCATAAAGCAGCAAAATCTGATTCCCTATCACTAAAGTTTCCTTACTGACTTGTCTGCCACATTTCTGCTGGCACCTCTCAGCACACGTGTCCTTGATCCAGCATTTGTATCTCTGATTCAAACAGTAACAAAGGAATGCAAGTATTTAAAATTTGAATTAGTTCGGATTGAATGTGAATTTTTGAATACTTTTGGACTTCTAAAAGAAGCAACCTAGAGTCAAGGAGAAAAGAAAAAGAACCCCCCACCTTTTAAATTCAGTTTTCTGCACAGAGGTGGTTGTCTATCTTCCACCCCACTCCCCCAGTCACCCTGTGTATTTGTAGCACCACTTTGAGAGTAAGTTCCTTATGATTTTGCTTTGTGGAAAACTACATGCCAGCTTTAAAGCTTCTACACTAAGTTTTTATTTATGAGTCATTTGTACCAAAACCAGACACTTTTGGAACTGAATGCTGCCCAGTTAGGACATTTAAGGAAAACAAAAATGAAAATTTAGTATTATAACTTCTCAGAGTTCCTATAATGATCTGACAGCAGGAAAGCCCCTGCCTCACATGACATCTAGAATTTCATATTTTGTCATATACTCACCTAATATTGAAGCTGCCAGACGTGGTAATTTCTATTTAGGCAGCATATCTGCACTTATGCAACAGCTCAGGCATTATTATCCTCGCTATTTAAAACAGGTGATACCAAGAACATTTTTGGAGCAGTCACCCTTTGGCCACACGTCCACACGTGCTGGTGTAGGACAAAGGTTTGGTCAGCTGGAGATCACACTTCCTCCTCCACCCTTACCTACTGGGGACCTCAAAGAACTTTTATCCTGCTGGTCTGGGTTGCTCTCTCTCCTTCTCTCTTGCCATGATGGGCATATGGCCAGAGCAAGTGATGGAAAAGATGAAAAAGTTCATACCTGCCACACACAGGGCTCCACTTTTTCCTCTAGCCTTTCTCTCCATGTGGCAAACCATCTTCTATGTAGGTGAGAAAAGGAATGAACACGATAATCAGCAGAACTTTGTCAATCAGAAATGCCTTCTGTGTGCAATCCAAGCCATCCTTTTGCAAGTACAAGCCTTTTTTTTTTTTTACTGTAAGGGTGCTGGGGAAGTTAATCAGCAGATATTGCAGATCTTAGGCTGATGGTGTTAATAAAGACTAGAAAGACTGGCAGCTTCTAAAATAGGGAAAATCACATTACATGAATGGCACAGCACTTCCATCTCTGGCAGAGTTCGAGGCCAGGTTGGGGCTCTCAGCAACCTGGTCTGGTGAGAGGTATCTTTGCCCACAGCAGGACCAGTGGAACGGGGTGATCTTAAAGGCTCCTTGCAGCACAAACCACTCTGTGATTCTATGATATTTCCTACATGCATGTTTTAAATATGAGACAAAATATGGGCTCTCTTCATCATTCAGTTCCTCTTTGGTAATAAGATGCTTCTGGATTAAGTGTGAATTATTCTAAAAAGCTACATATGTAGAACAAATATGAGTGTCTCTGCTCCTATTTTTGAATTTAAGACAGGATTGGGATAAAAAAGAAAGCCAAACCAACTCACAGTATATCATAAAGAGAATAAAATACATAATCTCTTCATTAAAGTGATATTAACAGTTTTACACAAATATTTCTGACTGACCATAATGATTTTCTAAAGGGAATGTGACAAAAATATTCTAAAGAGAATATGACAAAAAAACTGTTTTAAAGTTTCATACATATCAATTCCACCTCCTTGCAAGTAGCTTTAAGTCTTTCAAACCCAGAAAACTGGTTAAAAAGCGGGGTTTTTTCCCCAGAGCTTTCCATTAAATTTTTCCATCAAATCTTTGAAATTCACTCAGCACAAAATAGCTGCACAAACATAAATTAACATCTTCACAGTTGTGGAACTCAAGCTATTGCCCCCATAGTGCTCAGACAAATGATGCAGAATCATGTTGAGTTTTGGTAGACCTCTTGTTTGTTTGTTTGTGTGTTTTGTTAAAAGGGAAACACTAATTTCTCACATCTCCATGGTTCCACCTAACCAATTAGAGAAAACTTCCTACCATATAGGGCATATGTCACCATTTCTGTGTTTAATTATTTGCTACTATCTTTTTTTCCTCATCAGGAATCCAAGTTACTAACCATGTCAGATGGAAAAGTACAAGTTTACTGATGGCTGCAACTGAGTTTTGCCTCTAAGGAAATGCAGTTCTAACACATTGCCTCAAATGCCTGCCTATATATTTGGAGATGGCCAAGATACACAATTTATACTGTTCAGGCACCCTCCAGACATTCAAAGTGGAATAGATTTTTCTTTAATCCTAAATTTGCCCATTTTTCCACTTCACCAGCCAAAAAAATGTGTTTAGAGGATGCATTGTAGGTGCCTGTGGTAACTGGGTATATTTATCAGGGCATCAGATGTTGCACCTTTTTACTGCTCTGTCACAAAAATATTTCCTTTTATTACAATTGGACTTTTCAGTTTTCTGTCAAGAAACCCCTCCAAAATTCAGACAGCCTTTTGGGGTGTACTACTGGTGCCAGAAAATAAAGTTTTACCAGACCTCTTCCCAACATTTAGCTTATATGCATCACTGCCTATTTTTTATTAGGTGCTATTTGGTGTCTTTTCCACACTATCCCTCCTCACACAAGAAGAGTGAGTCAACCCTTTTCTCTCAGTCTCTGCTGCATATACGTATTACAGTTTCAAGCCAAAACTTGGCTTTGAGACCATTATGCATTTTTTCCCCTAAAAATGCAAGCTGGAAATTGTCAATTTTAAAGCCACCTGTGCAACAGTATAATCTGAGATTCCTCTGCAACTGCAGTGCCATTTGTGCTTTGATTTTGCAGTTATGCTCTATATTCCCATAGGGAATCTCCAATTCTTTTATCTTTCCTGGGTTGTGCAGGGCAGCCATTACTTCCATGATTCTTGGACATGGCATTTTGATTCTTTTAAGCTGAGAGGAGCTCAGCAGAAAGAGATGGACAGGGAAATGCCTGCTGTGGGCTGCTGCACAGGTCCTGTCCCCCTCTCCCTCTTGCTGCTGTGACACCAAGCTGGGGGCTACCAGGGGCACCCTCCTCACTGCACAAAGGGAAAAGTGGAGCTTACCAGGATTTTACTGAAGCTTGTAAAGTTCTGGTGGGGCTGGACCCCTCTGGGAGGAGAGATACAATTGAGGAGGCCAGCTACCAGTCTTGAAATTCTTTAAGAAAAGCCTCTGGTCTGATTTTCTAGCTCAGCTCCCTGGCATGACAAGCATGCCTTGCCACCAGCCTCAGTCCCTGCCTTGCCCTCCCTCAGGGGAGCAGAACCTGCCCTTGGTGCTGCCTGGCAAAGGCTTTCCCTCTGATCTAAATGTGAGAACACTGAAACTTTCAAAAATTAGTATTTAAAAAATACAGGGAAAAAATTATTTTTTCCCCCTAACTTTCTCAAGAAAGAATTTTGAATCAGAAGTTTCAGAAACAAATCGTCCCAAGCAGGGCACCTGGTCTGGAATATTTCATCCCAATGAATAGAACGTGGCAGGTCTAAAAGACTGCTTTAAGTGAGTCTGAAATTTTTTAAAATACTTTTCTGACCTTTTGCAGGAAATGGAAGGAGGGGATGAGGAGAAGCATAGAAAGAGGGGACTAGGCAAGTCAGAGGCAAGTCAGTGAGGCATCAAGAAGGAGCTGGAGGAAGCAAAAGGTCAGTCTTTCCTCTCCAGTGGCTCCAGCCATTCCTGTGAAAGAAAAAATAATTGAAAATTGAGTCAAGATGCTGCAACCAGCTGAGGTTCACCACCACAGTGTAAGAGCTGGCAGGAACTGCAAGTGGCATCTTGACCAGCTCTGCTCAGAGCTGAGATACTTTTAGGAAGTATGGATAAAAGCTCTGGTTTAGAGACCTAAATATTATTCCTGCTATTGCCATGGGACTGTTTATGCAAATCAATGTCACGCTGAAAGGGTTTAGAAGGAATGAAAAATGTGATAGCCTGTAAGACTGGGTATTAGAAATGAAAGAGACTCTTAAATCAGACCCCTGGACTTTAGCCTTTGTTTAATCTCAATGACTCATTTAACTATGGGGAAAAGGAAGCATTTGCCCATGATGTATTCTTTGTCTTTTACTGAAAAAGCTTCTACATATAAGACACAAAACCCATAGAGAAACACTGAGAAATAGTAGCACTGGTGTCTCTCATATTTGCAGTCAACTATAAATTCAATTTTTAAGTAAGTCGTCTTGGGAGTTAAAATGGACCTGATGGTGATTAAAGCAGCTGTAACTTTCCCCTCCTCACACATTAGAGGACCAAAAACTTGAGATGTTCCTCCTTGAAAATCAAACATTTTCAAAAATACTGACTTTATTGGGTCTTGTTCAACATTTTTTTTTGTGATTTTTGTTGTTGTTTGTTTTTTTTCCTCCGTTTCTTCCTTCCTTGTTTCACATGCAGCACAGACAATTTACAAAGATAATTACAGGTGTCTTCTTGAGAATAATAATCCAGGAGAAGAGGAAAGGGACAGCTGCCCTAGGATGTTTTACATTTACAAATCCTAACCAAGCGGCTTCTGTTCCTCTCATGCTACTTTACAAAGCTGTCTTGTCTTGAAAACAACAACCAAACCACAAAATTATTCTGCTACTGCTTTCCCAAAACTATCATGAAATAATTCAGATATTGAACATCCTAGTGCTTTGGGTCTTGTTTTTTTTCTTTTTACTTGTGGTTGCTAAAGAACAATTTTTGTAAGGCTGACCTAACATATGTGCGATTTCTTCTGGGAATGTTGAATGGAGGACAAAAGCTTTTAAGTGGTTTCTTCCCCATTTCTTCTTTCCTGATCTAGAACCATCTATTCTTGGCTTGTGCCTTAAGGCAAATAGACCAAAGCTGTAACTGCAGTGTGATGGTGTCAGTCATTTTACAGAAGGTTTCATCACAATGTTCCCCCTTCTTCCCAAATCTTGATTAAAAAAACAGAGGAAAAACCACTTCAGAGCAAGGTGAGGAGAAGCCAGAAAATGGTTTGTGATGGCAGGAATTATGGAGAATAGTAATGTGTATTGCCATCACTCCCTGGCCTAATTCAACTGAGTATTGTTAAAGACCCTTGGGACAGCAGCAAGAGATTTTCTGATCTCTGAAAACACCAAAGAAGTTTACTGGGAGTGGTTTCCATTAAATTATCAGCTGCTATTGTTAAAAACCAAACCTGCCATAATCTATTTTGTTAATTCTTTGTTTTAAAAGAAAAAGAGTAGTCCTTGTGGACAAAAAAACCTCATGTAGGTCACTAAGGTTGCAAAAAATACTGTGTAAATGCTGTCATAAAACCAAAAAAAGCAAAATTATTCTGCCGTGAATAACCTGCGGTTACCATTTGTTTACAATTTAGTCCAGCTATCAAAACAAGCTAAACATTTTGCTGAACAGATCATAGTCATTTTACAAGGAACACAGATGAGGGGAGGTAAATGCAGGGTTTGCTCTGCTGAAGCTCTGGTCCCTGAGCCTGGGCATCAGACGAGGTGCACAGGCTGATTGTGTTTGCTGCTCTCTGCGCTGTCCACCATGCAGCTGATCCCACTGCAGCCACCCCAGCATCTTAAAGGAAAAGAAAGAAGTGCAATGAGTAATTCCCTCTTCTTTTCATTTCATTCTTTATGAAAAAAAGGATCTAGAAAGACGAGTGGGGTCTGGGGTTGACAACACGTCGTTTTTTCTTAGTACACAGATGACTTAAGACCAGCAATTGTAATTTGTCTGGAGGATAAGCAGGGAAATGTTTTGCACGAAAGAGCTGTTGGAAGTGATGTGCAGAAGGGGAATGTCTGGTTGCCTGTGGAGGCTGAAGGGAGGCCTGCTTCAAAGCCAAGTTTCAAATATCATCTGTTTTCACTATAACACTATGTAACAAAACAAGCCTCAGTAAAATTTTCATATAAATGGAGGAGAATTTAATTGTTTTGCTTTTTTTCACTGTCATTTCTTCTCTGATTCAGAAAGATGTTTGAAAGAATTTTGTTTGCTTGGATCTTGAGCATAAAGAATGTGCACTGCTCAGGAACAGATGAAGTGTTACAAATTGGAACTGAAAATATAAACATGTTGGGAAGTTAGGAGTGTGGCTGTGAGAATGCGTATGTGTGGATGCGTTTTCTTTGTGACGCGGAAGAGCTCATGTAATAAAAACTTTCAAAACCTGACTATAAATACTCTGTCCATAATGAAGTTAAGCATCAATTAATGGTTTTTTTTTCTCCCCAGTTCACTCTGTTTGCTTATGTAAGCTAGAGAGAAAAAGATCAAGCAAAACTATTAAGTGAAGACTGCCACTAAAGTGAATTTGCTATGCAAATGTGAAATCAGAAATGCTGTTATCCTTTAGCTAAGCTGAGGTGCACTGAAGAAAGGGCATGAAATGCACTGGTGACAACTGCTTGCAACTGACAGATACAAAACCTGGAACAGGTAAGCAAATGACTGCTGATCCTAAATTTCTCTTGTATGACAGAGCATTCCTCTTGGCAGGTGATTCCTGTGTGATAAGGAAGATACCTGCTGGAAAATGGCCAAAGTACGGCATCCAAAATGGCATGGCTCAGCTGACTGTGTGACATTAATTGTGGCACACACACAAACCATAACCTCTTTTCAGAAAGGAAGCCCTTTCAGGGGAAGGTAGGGCTCACAGCTCCTGAAGTCAAGTTTTTGGGTCAGCAGAGCCCCATTGTGTGTCATCTGCCAAAGCCTGCTCCTGACAGCCTGTCCATTCATTACTTATCACACTGTCCCGGCAAAGGCATCTGACAAAAGAATCCAGCGTCAAATACTTGGGCTAGATTGAGCAATTCAGCCCCCAGGAGAGGTGAGATTAACAACACAGGGAGCAGCAGCCAGCTGGGGCCTGCCACGGGTAGCTGTGCTTGGTGCTGCTGGTGGCTGAGGCTCATTGCAATGCCAGGACATCCTGTGGTGAGTCACAGCATGTGATGGAGCGAAGGGATGGATGCCCAGGAGGGACAGGTCCTGGAAAAAACAGCTAGTGCAGGGTGGGCTGCTATGTGTGACGATATAGACACATAACTGAAATGGAAAAAAACATCCCTAAGAGCAGAAAGACGAGTTCAGTTATGCAACACACTCTGTTTATACGGCAAAAGGAAAGTTTGTACTCCCACCTGATTTCCTTAGGATTGCCTTACACAACACCAGCACAACATGGTCCACTTGTGAGCACAATATAAGTAATTCCCAAAGAGAACTGTCCTATTGTTCCTGTCCTCTCTGCCAAGGCTTCAGTCACCACAAAAGCATGGCATCTCTCCTGATCCAAGCTGGTCACATTTTGAAACGTTTTCCGGTAACTTAGAGCAAGAAGTTCAGGGAAATGAACAGCATTTGACTTCCTAGGAAGCTTGAGCATGTGCCTGGCTGGCTTTGGTTTGTAAGATGCAAGTTCACCTGGACATTTCCTACAGCAGGGCTACAGTCCACCCAGCCTTATAAAACATTACAGGAGACCCTGGAAAAAGGGAAGCTCTGTTTGCTGCACCTCAGGTTCTACCTGCTAGTCAGGCCTCATTGATGATGAATCAGTGTTGTGGTGTTCTGCTTATTGACACATGGCTTGAATAAAGAAAATCCAGGTGACCATCCTATAGCTGGATTTAGGACTGTAACCAGCGGGGGTTAAAGGCCCAGTCTCAGGCGAAAAGCATGAATGGGGTACTGGGTAACACTTCTTGGGGCATGGACCATTCGGGGTATAAGAAAGCTTCAGCTAGGGATGCTTCAGCTCAAATGCTGCTACACCATCTCTCCTTTTTACTTGGTTATTTATTTTTTATCAAATCCATAAGAACCTCACTCTTTGGGATGCCTTCCTGTCATCCCTACCCAAATGTGACTGAAACGAGCCAACAGGTTCTGAAAGTTGAGGGAAACTAAGGACAGATGTGTATAAAGGGATGGCTTTTCCTCAGTAAATCAAGCTAAACGCTTTTCACAATTAAAATATGCAGAAAGCATCACAGAGTTATTCTGTAAATTGGAAGAGCTCAAAAGACAGCTTGGTTACAAATATGGTAATAGGCCAGCTCAACAATCACTGAAGAGCAAGGATGCCAGGAGGCTGAAAGAACAGCAACAAAGCCTCACACTTACAACAGAAGAGGAAGCAAATACAAAAGCCAAGTAAGAGGCAGGGAGAAGCTGCAGTAACAAAAATACTACTAATAAACTCCCACCTATGATATTCTAACTGAAGTCAGCTGTTTTGAAATTATCTTCTTGCCATATGCTTTTGTGCAGGCAGGAAAGCTTTTAACATCGGTTTCCTAAACCACAACAAACACATGATAAAGCATTATGAACCATTTTCCACCCAATCAATTTTTTACAAAAATACTGGCTGTCCCCCGAGGGAAAAGCAAATGATGAAACAGCTGAGAAAAATACAACTTGATTTCTCTGTTCATTTCTCTCCCTAGTTCTGATCTACTCTAAAAATAGGTGAACTGGATCCAGAAGACCAAAGGATCGTCTCAGCATGCAGAATTGTTCTTTTTCTAAGAGCTGTTGGGAAGTAGTAAAGAGAAATCACTACAATCAATTGTGAACAGTTTGGTTCTCACTGAGGAAGGATTCCCCAGGTGCTGGGTTGTGATATAGGAAATCACACCAGGATTATACAACCTGCTGGGAGCATGGACTGAACACTAGAGATCGTTTGCTCAAAAGCAAAAAGGATCATCACAGTTTTTAGGAGAGCTATTATTTCAAACAGGCCTTGGAAATTTATTTCCACTGTCCAATTCTTCACAGCAGGTTGGTTCACATGTACTCAACTTCTCACCACTACAAGTGACTTTAAGGATAAGGTTTACCAAACAGTTGATGGTAATATAAAAATAACTGGTAATATAAAAATAACTGGTAATATAAATGTAAAAAATTACTCTCAGATCCCTTTGTTCTGCCTTGTATTTTCACCACTCAGATACAGGCTCCTTCCAGTGAAAGACTGGGCTAGCATTCACTTTACTAAAACTTCTGATTCTACAGACCAGGGCACGAGGCTGTAATGAAACCCAGGAAGGGATTTCTAGTCTACATTCTAGAATATATAAGAGCTTGAGAGGCAAAGGGTGTGCTACCTAAATCAGAGAACTCTATTATTTACCATTTCATTCCTTCAGGGAGAGGGCACTAGTTTTGAAATCTGAAGCAAAGAAAACCAACTGTCTGCAAAGTGAATGTTTATTCAGAATTTTCTTTTCCACCCATTAACCTGAAAATGGGAAATATACTGAATGAGAAAATAATCCATTAGTTTAAGGTCAAGACGCAGACCTTTTTTTTTTTTTTAAAGCAAATAAAACAGAGTGCTTTGTGCTACATCTGTCCTTGCCCAAGGATGTGCATATTAATTTATGGCTATTCAGACTTGTTTCTTCAGAATGTGACATATCCAATGCTAAGCTTGTTTTTGTCACTCATTTTTTGTATGGCATGAGGAATATTATTTTAATTTTTTGCTTTGTTACGCTGACAACAAACAAGCCCATGGAACTCCCTTAAAACAACATTGTATTAGCAAAGTTAGTGAGTCAAACACTAGGCAGGAATATCCACAGCTTCCCAAATTAATGAAATTATTTTTGGAAGCACCAACAAACTTGCAATTTCGTACTGAACATCAATCTCTGCTTGTGGGAACATCAATCTCTGCTTGTGGCTGAAGTCTTGGTGGCAGGAAAAGGGACTGCAGGAACACTGTGATGCTCCTCACATCTTCCCTTAAGGCACTCAGTACTGACTTGTAGCACAGACAGAACTGCACAATTAAGCAAGCCATGGGCCCCAGTTAATGTGGCAGTTAATGTTTGGCCTGTGATTTGCAAAGTGCCCTGAATGGAGACACCATCACATGAAGCATCAGGAGAGGAAGACTTTGGACACCAGAGCAGGCATTTCAGACAGCAGGATGCCAAATTTTCAGAAGAATAAGAAAATAGATGTCCCATTCTGCAGACAAAGCCACTGTAAGACTGTTACCTCTGTTTGGCTTTTCAGAGAGAAAACTGGATCTACAGACAGATTGAGCCCACGATGAATTTAAGTTTCTTGCTATGTATGGAAAGCAAAACTGACCTGATCACACACAGCTCAAAGTGCTGATCTTAGTGATATTCTCTTTTTCCAAGTACAGGCTATAGTTTGTTATATTTTTTTTTTCACAGAACGTCAAACTATACACTTACTCACTGGTGTAAATAACACACACTGGAAAGAAAAACAAGAGAGAGGAAGAGACTCAGCTTGGAAAAAGAACCACCAATTTTCATTTTAAATGTAGCTGAACAGAAGGCTTGAGAGGGAACAGATTAATGATTACAACTGCTAAACCAGGACTTCACTATTAAGTTATCATGTCCAGATGTTGTTCTTGCCTTTGACAGGTTTTGAGGTTTTACTTACAAAAATACAGACATACATCTAGTCTAAGGACATCTACATGCATTTAAAATGCCTGAAATACCATTAAGAAACTGACCATTATGCATTCTGTACTCCCATTCACCTGCAAAATGAGGAATATGGTGATGGGGTTAAAAATGTTTGTTTAAACAAAGAATATGTAGTTTACCAGTAGTACATAATTAGTACTAGCAGATGCATTCAGTGGTTATTCCAGCAACACTCTGCAGTAGTTTTTATGCCTACAAGTTATAATACCGTCCCAGACAATGAGTTCAAATCCACACAAAATTTATGCATATTAGATGTTTATTATGGACACTTCTTAATGTGTACCGTATCTTTTAAAAGTTCATTGCTGTTGGAAGGCTTTAAAAATAAAAGTCTCTTAAAAATGGACTTTTTCCCTTGAAAGTATTACATATATCTGATTACTGTGCTGCCAAGCTGAAATACTCCCTCCATCTTCTATTCCAAAACAGATGGCAAATAACGAGCACCTTGGAATATTCTCCGCTCGCGGTATTCAGCTTGCGGTTAAGGACTTTCCAGCCTTCTGCGTTAGCACCACATCTCTAGAAAACTGCTGCAGATCAAGGAGCACCAGCACAGCTGACATAATTCAGGCTCAAACCAACCTTCCCATACTTAATAGCTCCTCCTGTCAGCTGAAACATCTCAGATTTGAATCTGGCTTAAGAGCAAAGGGATGTGTTTAGTAACAGAAGAGCCTAAAGCGGTCAGAGGTTCCAAAGACGGTGGAAACACTATGGATGCTGTGACATTGAATGTAAAAGGGGATGGTCTTATCTTTTTTTCCCCCATTCCTCACAATTCAGACATTTAGATTTAGTTACCACTCAAATGGGAGAGGAGACAAAGTGGCAAGATTTTTCTTAATGTTTCTGCAAGTTTATCAACGTTCCAGTACTCCACAGTAAACGTGTACCCTGAAAAGATCATCCAATTCCTAAGCAGTTAAACTCATAATCCCTATTAATGAAACTGTTATTCTGTGACATACAAAATTACTGATGAATTATCCCTTATTTTAACAAGTGTCTGTAGGCCAGACGCTTTCTTCTTCATTCCACATAAAAGTGCATCTGCAGTGGTGTAAAAGACAATTGATTTTAGAATTTTTTTCAAACTAAAATTATTTTACAGAAATAAAAAGTTTCTTCAGAATGTTAAACAACTCAAGCTACACCTTCTTTAATGTCTTTTGTTAACCTTGTTGCTTGTTTCTTTAGAAAAATAATAAACTACTATGTCTCAATTAGACTCTTTAAATCATGCTACTTCCTTACATAGGTCCATGTCAGTTCAAAAGTATCTGACATATAATACACATCAATTTCAGCCTTCCTTAAATTTGCTTCTTAGAACAGTGGCTATGGGATACTCAGTTCTCCTGCAGTCAGAGTGCCACCACTTTAACTCCAAACCCCAATTTCCAAAACTCTCTCCTTAGGCTAGCAGGTTGACACAATTTCAGCAATGTTAGTTCTGGAGAAAACGTGAATTTCAAAGACTTTGGAAGAATTGTCATTGTCTTGTTTAGAAGAAGATACAGGAATAAAATGAAACCATAACTTTGGTTTACAAAGTATAGCTTTTATTTTACAGACTGCTTAAATGAGTTTTCAAATATAGATTTTAAAAAGTCATGAGTGTTTCAATATATACATTCTGAAATAACATTATCACATTTACATTTGAAATACTTATTGCTAATATGTTAATATTTTTGTGTTTTGCCAAGTGTTACCTATTAACTACATTTTTAAGTGTTCAATAGTAATTAACCCATCATTGAAATACCACCTCCCAACATTCTCTAGTGCATATATGCTTTTGCAGGGATTCAGGAATTATTCTGATTTACAGGTTATGGAGAGCATAAATATGTCTGCTAGGCTGAAATGGGAGCTATACTTAAGTTACAGGAAAAAAAAAGCAGATAACCTACTGAAGTGGCACAAATAACTAAGGGAGAAGGTATTGATTCAGTCATAAAGGCTAACAAACTTATACACTTGGAGATCCAGTTTTAGTCTTCTCTTGGTCACAGCAACAATGTGAAACACCAGAAAGTTAATAACTGCACGGCACACAGCATTCTGGTATAATCACAACAATCTGGGGAATTCAAACAGATTGCAAAGGATTTCATGTGGAACAAACTGTACTAAAGAAGATTCTTTAATGAAATGTAATTTTTGAGTCACGGAGTACATCAAGTAATTTTGAGGAGAATCTTCAGGGCACATCCGGCATTTCTTTATACTGTTCCTCAATGAGTGCCTCAAGATGTGCCAAGGTAGTTTTATCCTTATTCAACCTGAATTTTAGCTTCTTTGCTGAAATTATCAGCAAAGGCACCAACTTGGAGGTGATTTCTCATCCTAAGCAAACTGTTCAGCCACAGCTTCTTTTGAGAAAGGCCAATGAAGTCAGAAAATGGTTTCAACTGACCCACATAGCAGAATATCACAAGTAGTGAGATTCCATTAATGATCTCTCAGTCTCTTGCTTTTTTTCCCCAGTGTCATTTTCAAACCAACCTTGCCACGTTTGTACCTTTCTACAACACTGCAACCTGAACTGGATAAATCAACCCTTCAAGAGTAGAAATTCCTTTAACAGCTTCATACAGACTCTAATGTGGCACTGAATAGCAGTATATGAAAACAGATTCAAAATGGGTTTTAATATATTTTTCACTTATGTTTTAGTTCTTCTCAAATCTGAGTATCACTGATTGCAATTACCATAAGAGAGCTGACTTATATGTAATTCTTGTTGCATCACTGCAAACACAGGATATTGCAAAAAAGATACAGTTTATCAGTGAAGCACTTTCATTTTCCAAAGTTAATTTACCTTTAAGTTATGAGGCAGAAAGAAGGCAACGTAGGTTAAATGTGTTACACAGAAAATCTAACTATGACCAGAATGCAGTTTTAGAGACAAGGAGGTTTAAAGGTATGGAATTCTTAGAGCCCTATGGAGTAATTTCAGCAGAACCAGAAATGAATCTGACAAGATGCAGCATAAAAACTGCAAGGATCTCATGATTCATTTTCATGGGGGAAGGCCTCAGGTTGAAACATGCTGCCTGTTCAAACTTTCCAGAACAGAACATGGAGGATCTTAGTTCTTAGAAACACCATGAGACAAACCACGTCATCCGTGTGATCCACGCAAAACCATTGTCTGCCAAAGCTCCAAACACATGAGCACTCAACAAAGGTTTCCAAAGGCTGGAATCAGTCTCTTCAGTCACTGAATGAAGATTCACTATCAGAACTGTCTTCTGCTTTGCCATCATCTCCCCAGGCAGGCACAGGGGCATCTGGGGTCCTGCAGGAACAAAAACATCCTGTGCTGTAAATCCAGCTGAGAGCACAAGCAGCTCAGCACGTAACACCACTGTCCTTGCATGACAACTGCAGGCACTTTATTGCCACAACATTTAACACATTAACTGTTTATGGTTCACAAACTCACACCTTTGTGGTATTGCTTCACCTGCAACTGGAAGGCAAACACTAGAAACTGTAACTCACTGGACATCAAAACTCTGTAGACACCAGTGTGAATGCAGGCCTTTGATGCCATCAAAAACGATGACAGATCGTTAAGAAGTGGCAAACACTTGTAGGAAGAGTTGAAAGCAGGCAATAATGATTAATTCAATTTTTTTTCATTCTTCGGAGGTTGTTGGGCTGAAAGGAACATTCTGTACACCATTGAGCAGTGTAAATAGAACATGAAAAAAATAAGACAGGAAATGAACAATATTGTATCCAACTAAAACTGCAGGGATAATTTAGTGAAGCAAAAAAGAATTACTCAGAGTGGAATTTGGCTAGAACATTGGGTTAAATTTGACATGCAAGAGCAGCCATGGGATTTTTACTGACTACAAATGATCACTCTTGTATTTAGTTTTAAAGAGAATATTTAGGATGGATCTTAACACTGTGGCAAAATGTTTGCTTGGGGAATCTACTGGAAATGAAGGTGAGAGAAGCAAGCCATCTAAAGACTAACATTACTGCCTGAAGATGCTGGCTCTCCATGAACTATCCCTCCTAAGCTTGTAATGAACTGGACATACAAGCAAATACAGAGCCTGATAAAGGCTGAAAGCGAGGTAGAAAATACAAACATAATTATACCTAATTATATCTGGGGGAAAATGACATTCAGAGAACCTCACTTCCTGTATGACAGTTAACATCTCTTGGATAAAATATTGGATTTTAAAGTAAGCTGACAGTTGTATTAATCATCCTGTTCTTATTTATCTTGGGAGTATAGAATTTCTTTTCCAACATTAGCTCTGTTTAGTATAATTTCTCTGTTGGGAACCCTAAGGTAACTTTGAAGTGTTCCTAAACATTTTTGGTGCAAAGATGAGAAGTGTGTGAAAGAACTGCAAAAGAGCCTTCTCCCTCCCCCCTGCACACCTCTAAAACAAATGAAGAAAGCATTTGCTTTCTCATGCAAATACCACTTCACAATATTATTCCTTGTTGCTGTGGTAATGACAAAACAGAAGAGCTGTGCAAAGACGTGATCTGCAGAGACCAGTGCAAAACCTCTCATTTATCAAGAAGATGATGCTGAATTCCTTCAGCTCATGAGAGCAGGACAAACTCTTCTGGAACTGAAGATAGGCAAGAGAAGAAGAAACAAAATAACAAATAACAAAATAAGAAAAAAAATTAAAGACAGGTAAACTGGGAGCTTGATAGAACAGGCAGTTACCCAACGCAGTAAAAAGCTGCGAAAGGAGCATTAACAGAGGTGGAAAAGCCAAGAGAAGAGTGTAGAAACAATATTGTATCATTAGAATTAGCACATCTACAGCCACAAATAACCCATGCTCAGCCAATGGCAAGGAGCTGGGGGAGTCTGCAGTAAGTGACTGAGCACACAGCCATGTGTACATTTTCCTAATTTTCTCTGGGACTGAGTGAGCAGACCCAAGGAAGCTGAAGACCCAAGAAATGCAGTGTGAATGGCAAGACACATATGAAAGAAGAAGCCTACAGTACCATGACAAGCAAGAAAATTGAAAAGCCACTGCTGACACCTTAACATGTTCCACATTATGCACCTTGCCAAATAATTAGTTTTCTTTAACCACTTTTCAAGCCAATAACATTTTAAAGAAAATCTGACTAAGCATTACTGTTGCACAGATCTTTGAAGATGAATTTTGAGATCTAACCCCAAACATATTCTGTGAGGCTCAATCCACAGTAATAATGTTTCTGTCTCAATGCAAAATAGGCAATCCAAAAGCAGACACTTTTTAAAAAACAGCTTTTGAAATTTTAACCTGTTATCTTTTTGTTTTATGTACTATAAAAATCCACCCAAACATGAAGAAATAGCAGCATTTATAGAAAGGTATGGACTTGAAACACAGCAAAAAATACAATACATTTAACATACATATAGAAAACCCACATTTGCTAAACCTATCTCCAACTTGCACAAGGTCTTTTTTTTATTTCTCATTCAATCAGTAAAGAAAACAAACGAGCCTAACTACTTTAGGCTTATCCAGACCAGAAAGTAACTGGGAGCTAAAGTGACTCATGAAATGATGATACTTCAGGTTTATTTTATTTAACAAGTAGCTAGTTTCAGAATAAACCTTTACAAAATGTAAAAGGACTTCATTGGAAATGAAAAATGGACTTTTTAATACCCTGACAGTTTCTGAAAAGAATGCAAAAATACTTCAAACATTTTGGTGACTATAAGGTAAAAATGAAAGTTAATACTTTAATCAGTTTAACAAATTCTGTGAAATAATACAGTAGAACTAAATTAAACGTCAACTGTAAAGTAAGACTGAAATTAACGTTTATGCCCAGACAAGAAGCTTTGAAAGTTACTATCTATTCTTAGTATTCTTTACATCAGATTAACTCAATGAACAGCCAAAATTTTGAACTGCTGACTTCAATTTACGCTGTCAATTTTGAAATCAAGTTAGACACTACATCTAGTGAGGGAATCTGGAAACTGTGTTGTCCCTCAAGCATTCAACAAAATTAGACTGAGTTTGCTCTTACTACTCTACAATAATGACATTTTCTTATCAGAGTGTTGAAAGCAAGTATCTGGGAAAAACCACACAGGGCACTGCAAATGGCTACTGACCTTTTATTTGAGTCCTCATTGCTAAATGCACATTGTCAGATGCTTGTTTGGCACTGCTATAGTTCAGAACACCTTGAACAACCTTTTCTAAGCACATGTTTTTCCAAGCTTTTTAAACACACACTTGCACTGCAGCCCTACTGGGAGTCACAAATTACTTACTCGAGAAGATCTGGATTTAGTCCCTCGGAAATCATTTTGTTTCGTATTGCCATTACAGGAACACCCTGTGTAGCAGGAGGAAGCATAATATAAAACTACTGGACACAAACAGGCGAGTTAAATAACACAGTTTAAACCACACTTTCATATAAATTTATGCATGTCACTTGTCAAACAACAGCATGGAACATTAATCTCAGTTCCCATCAATATGAACCTAGAAGCAAGAAATGATTGAGATTAAAAGCCCTTTTAATCCGTCTTCTATTTATGGCAAAACATCTAGATAAAGTTGCAGGGAGAGAAGAATCAAGACTGGATAGAAATACTTGCAATTTGTGCACCCAAAATTATGAAGCTGACATTATCTGAATGGGTAAGAATGTGGAGAAAGCACAAAGTAGCACTAAGACAGCAGAGAAATTGTGCTAGGAAAGACTTGGGCATGCTGAAGGTCTACCCAAGTGAGAGGAGAAAACCAGGGAAGTGCATCTGCTACCACTCCAGAAGGATCTTGTAAGGCAGTGCTAAAAGTTGGAGAAGTCTAAAAAGCATGGAGAAAAAGGCAAACAGGACATGAGAACAGAAGCACAATTTAAAAGTGAATTCTCTGAATACAGATGCTTGTGCAGTCAGGCTTGAATCTTCTGTGACTTGTGGACAGATTTCAGCCAAATATGTACATGTTAAAAAAATTCCTTCCCTTCATTGCAAGTCCTTCCACAGCTTCTTCACTTTATTTTATTCATCAACACCTAAACATCCTCTTATCTTGGATCACATATCCAAGACCCACGTCCTCTCATGAGATACATTCCAACAAACTGCTCCTATGTTTCCACTACAGTTGCTCAAAGGCAACTTGTTGCTTTGCCATCTCCTGTTGGAAACCATCAGAAATACCATCTGGATCACTCCATGCCAATATAGGATATGGGAAAAAAACCCCAAACCAAACGAGGATACAATTTCTGATTCAAAAGGAACAAAGTTACTGGTGGTCTAAGAAATTCGAAATGAAAAGTGGCGTAGGACTAGTATCTTTTGTCCAAAAGCAAGTAAAATAGTGCTAAAATAAAGGGCAGGCATGACTAATGTTCCAGAGAAAGACATGATTCTAGTGACAGCTCCAAGATAAGAATCACAATTAAGGCTTGTGCATGAGCACTGTGGAACAGCACACACACAGGTAAATAGTTGTACCAAACCATCAGAAATAATGTCAAAAAAGGTCACTCAAGTAAGCTGCAATGTAATACCTTGAAATAAAAGAATATCTCATTACTTCACAACTAATGTGCATTACAAAGGTGAATATTTTGAATATTTATTTGAGTATTTCATGACGGTTTAAAAATTCAGTTATTCTAGTATAAATCTGGACACCAGGGATTGTGTGTCTACACACCATCGTGTACTAATGCTTTTCCCCTGCTTGACTGCTCTTAGGGTACTTTCCCCCACCTCAGAAGTCACTGATGAGTTGTTTATACATCAATTCAAACCAGGTAAAAACAGAATGGAATCAGATCAGGCACGGCAGAATTCATATTTCATTTCAATCAAAGGGAATTTGGTATAGGACTTCTAAGAATGGGTTGGTTTTATGTTCACACTTGGTGTATGTTTTATTCTAACACTGTGTGCATTAAAATCTGCGAGAAAAAAAAATCCTCTCAGTACCCTCATATATCACAGATTCACAAAACTAATCTGAAGTTTAATCAAAATGCTCTTTAGACTTCTTATCTGAAGGAAAACAATGAAGATTGTATCTATATCTGTTTATAATACAATCAGGGCATTACAATTACTTTATCTTTCATGCTTCCTAAATTTTAATCTGCAAATATGGTACTGCTTTTGTGTGATTTCTTGGAATATTGTTGTAAATTTTAAGAAGTAAGAATTTAGTATCCTCAACTGCACTCCACCAAAATGAGTTTGTCACAATTTCATGGAAGAACTACTTTTAGTTTAGAATGGTGCTCTTTTATACTACAAACATTGTGAGTAATAAATAATTTATCAGTTCAAACAAATCTTCAGCTAAAAACTTAATTTGGGTAAATAAATGACACTAACTGAAATACTTGACCGGACAAGGAGACAAGTTTGGCAAATACAAAAACACATATTAATTTGTAGTATGTTAGTTTGACTTTCCTACCACACTGTTTACAACTGGCAGAGGAGTCACCAGGAACTGCCAGTACACAGGAGAAATGTGGAAAGTGAGATCTCACTCCTCTAGCAGTCACAAAAAAAAAAAAAAAATTCAAAGTAATTAGACCATCCAGCACTTTCAAATCCACTTTGAAGTCTGGCATTAAATCAATACAGTAACATAGTGTTCTACTCTCTGCTACTATCCCACTGCTAGGTTTTCCAAGTGGTTTGTAATGAGCTACTCATAAAGTTCCAATTTGTGATTCAAGTGAAAAACAAGGTTTGGAACACCATTCAAGGGATGAAGCAGACCAATTGTAATAATTTCTCTGAAGACTGAGTGCAACCATGAAGTTAGTTTTCACATAAGCAACATTTTATTAATACTATGATATAGTCATACTTTCCAGAATTATAATATGTATTTTAGAGGAAAATTTCCACAGACAAATTGAAAATAAATTGAAATAAACTCTTTGTTTCCAATCTCATTTTTAAATTTGTGGATGTGAAATGACCTCTTAAAAATACCAGAAATAGTCTCCCATTCAACTTCTCATTCCTTCATTAGATTTCACACATGTATTGAGATTACAATCATTTATTTCCTATTTATCTGTAGCACAGACCACAGATAAAGATGTAAACAAAACCTGCATCACAAATAACAGGAAACTGGAGTGGAACCAGATAGTGAAGCAATCCTTGTATCTCTATTTTGGTCCTTACAGAAATATCAAGTACTCCTTGTTCTGGACTATACTTGCAAAGCTGTATTTTGTACCCTCCAGTAAAATCAGGCTATAATCAGTCTGTATGCAAGGAATGACTCCAATTTGCCAGGACAACTCCACTTTCAGTGGCATCTTCTGTGCCTCCGGCTAATATCACTTTGCATTTACACATTTCACACTTCAGTTCACAAGTCTACCAGCAGAATTTTGTAGAAAGATCCTGCCAGAAGCTGTCTGAGGGAATATACTACATTAATTCATTTATTAGAGAAGATGTGCTAGAATATTATGATGTTATCCTACCTTAAAGACTGCTGTTGTAATGTATGTTTTCAGACATTAAAGGTTCACTTACAGCTGTGTGGTACATTCCACCAAAAAATAACATGCTAGCCAAAGAATGACATGAGAACTGACTTACCACTTGTACCATTTTGAGGTATCTGGCATATCTTGGATCCTTGGCCACAGTTGTGACATTTTCTGTTACTACCTCCGTTTTCTGTAACCCTTCTTCTTGTGTAATATTCTGCTGCATGTGAAGAACAAAGCCTTTAATGGTTAGGTGCCCACACCACAGCCATGGAGAGAGTCCAAACAATAAAACTGGGTATTTCAAGGTAAAGTGCAACTCTTCCGCATCAAGATTATTCTGATCCATACTATAAAATTAGAGGTTTCCTAGATGTAAGAAATCACAAATCCAGCTATTTTGTTTTTCACTGTTACAAGAGTGTCTTTCTACTTTTAGATACAATTTGAAGTTATTGAACAACACATAAAAAACCAAATAACCCTGTTAAGTTGCATTTAATAAATATCACAGTATTAAATGTGAACAATCTTTTTATAAAAAAAATTTATAAGAAGTATATCTATAGATCTCCCCCAGTAGTCCAATGCCCTTTTCCCTCAAAGTATTTGATTCCCTGACAAAGGTTTCATGCATATCATGTAACTTCTAAACTATACTTTTGAGTATAAATCATTACTCAAAGGCTAATGTAATGAAATCAAAGATTCCTTGTAAGTATTTAATTTAAATGAAATGAAAAATGACAAGAAGCTCTTGTACTTTTAAAAGAACACAGAAAACTGTATTTTTTCTACAAAACTACCCACGTGGAAGTGTGGAAATATATGAACTTTATATACTTAAATATACTTTATATACTTCCATATCTGAGAGGAGGAACATTTTAAAGAAAATGAACTCATGGTGAGTCATTCCCTAATGTGGCTGGAACATGCAGTGTTGTCCAGCATCTCCCCTGCTGCAAATCAGAGTTACAATCTTTGACAGGCAAGCAAAAGCAGTAGAGTGCTCCAGCTACTGCTCTTCCACAGCAATTTCCACCAAATAAGAGAATGAACAGAGATCAGAATTGAGGATTCCATTAGAAGAAACTGTAAGGGGAAACCAGGAAAAGAACTCCATCTATAAATGGGCCTGAAAGCCTCACTTAGTTAAGTGGTGACCATGGGATTCAAATGTCTGGGTTAAAAAATCAACCAACCACACACAATAAATTCCTCAAAATGACAACAAGTTAGTTGCAGGGGTAGTATTTTAATGCTGATTGCAATAAGATGGCCTTTACTTTATGAGGAGGATAATATACAGAAAACCTTCAATGTAATAAACTCTAGAATTAAGCATGCTAGAAATTCCAATTTGAGTTAAAAGCTCACATTCTGAAGAAAGGAGAAAAGAGTGGCAATGATGTGATTTGAACTGTTATTTTCATTCATGACCTTCCCAGCACCCTGATGTAATTCCTGTTCATATTTTAGTGTGATTGAAGGAAGGAGAAATTTAGCATTAGATTTTAGTTCTAATTATTTAAATCACATAGTTAATAAAGGGTATAGCCTTTTTTGTTTTAAGTCACTTGTTAAAACAGTGCCAGTAGAGAAAAGCCTAGTCTTAGACTTTTACAATTGATTGCTCACTTCCAATAGAATTGCTTCTTGTATCTACTGCAAATGACATTAAAAACTTGACCTGGAGAGCTCTATTCCTCCAAGGTATGAGTTATGCTGCATTACTTACTCCAGGCTGAGGTGATCCAGCTGTCTGTTGATCTGTAGCAGCCTGTGCCACAGGACCATTTGTAACACTGTTCACATTTGCACTGGACACTTCAAATTTGACATCTTCTAGGCCAGGAATTGAGGATAACTGAATGCAAAAAACATCATCAAAATAAGCAATGAGCACTTCATAAGACTACACATACAACAAAATCTGCACCACCCTGCTTACCATTTATTGTCCAGGTAGGTTTTACATTAGCAGAATTGTAACTTTCTGCCCCTAGTTTTGGTATTTTGATTGGGGGAAAAAATCTTTCTATCCAGCTGCCATCTACAATAAACACTTTCACTGTTAACACAGGGCTGCAGAGCAGGAAAGGCTTCCACACCTTCCCAGCATTTTGCTACTGCATTTATCAACCACAAGAGAGCCATGCAATCTCTGCTACTTCCCCTGCAGTGAAAGAAATCATGGCAAGAACAGCTCTATCACCTAACAGATGGGAGACTGGTTACAAATTTTTGGATTTTCTACATCTTTCACTTTTTTTAAGGAAATGATGTGAGTGGATATTAAAAACACCACAAATCTATTTGAAGGAAATTCTATTTAACATGATTATGAAGAATTCTGCAAAAATCATCAATTCAAATAATTTCTAAATATTTTGAAATAAATAAGAGTTAGTAAGCTCTGTTTGTATTATTACACTATTTTTTCCCCACAAAGATCTTAATGAACGTTTTCAAAATATCCCACCCTTGTTCCCAGAAAAGCCAACTGAAACTGCCTCCATCATTATTGAAAGAAGAACTCGTTAAAATTTTATAGTGGGTGATTGATTGACTTTGGGATTTTGATGGTTTTTTTCCTAGTAAATGAAATACTATATTTCCAATCTAAGACCACAGGTTATATCTTTTTCTTGTTTCAGCTACAGAAGATAAATCAAGCTAATTTACATTAGCTTAGATCCAGTTCAGGTCACATTTCAATAACAAAAGGATTTACAAGGCTTCTCTCTAGTTACTTACATCAGCTGAAGTCCTTACAGTGTAGTAACATACAAAGATACTTTTGTTTTACAAAGAGGGAAAGAATTTCCTTATTAGCCTTTGTATGGCAAAAAAGTGTTCCTTTCCTGTTCCACATGCTTAACAAACTCAAATTTTCCACTACTGTTGTTTCCTTTCTTCTGTATCAAATACATATTCAAATGTTACATAGTACAAGTAGTAAGGCATTAACTAGGGAAGAGAGTTAAAGACAGAATTTCTGATATCAGGATTTGATATCAGGATTTTGATATCAGGCTCCTTCAAATCACTATGAAAACTTATTTGCTCAATTCAGACTCTAAAAAGGAAGCTAGTTCACATAATCTAGGAGGCTGTCACTGTTAGCAGATTAAGTCAATATCCATACAAACCTTCGCATCCAGAATATTGAGTGTGGTTTCAATTTGTTGGATACGGAGGGAGAGTGCTGACAATTTCTACAACAGAAAACAATTAGGATGTGAAAACACTCCCCTGTGCACTTGGACATATAAAAGAGTTTGCAGCTAGTTTAAAAAAAAATCACTGTTTTTAGCTTCTCCCTGCTGAAGGCAGAGTACAGCGTAAATGAGATTATCACATTACGAAATGAATGAAGCAATGACAACCCTTTTTAGAACAGTAGCTACAGTGGTAGAAATTTAAAATAATTTTACTCTGCAGTTGGTTTTCCCATATAATGACAGAAATGAAGACAGACTATTTAGAAAAGAAAGCCAAAGTAAATAGGGTATTACTTTGGGCAACTGGAGAATAATGGTAGACACATTGTACTCTCCCAGTTACTGAAAGATCTTTCTTCAAAGCTTTTTCCAAATGTGGAAGATGAAAAGACATGATGTGTGTGTATGCAACTGAGCAAATACAAAGAGAAAATCTGATAATTAATACAGCAGGTGATTCAAAGTTCTATACAGTCAAAATCCACAATGAATCAGAACTAACCAGACACTTTATATGCTCCAGGCGTACCTCAATCAAATTTTGACTTTTTTTTTTTAAATACAACTTAAGTTTTTCTAAATTACTCCATAAGAACTGCCAGTCTTTTAACTAATCACTACCATACTCCACCAGACCTGTCCAAGTGAAGTTGGCTAGAGTGCTGGCTGGCAGATACGTACCATTCTGACAGCTTTCTGGCACCTTGGCAAGATTCTGCCTGGCTCTGAAGCAGAACTTTAACACCCTAAGAAAATGGCAGTTCTGCCAATATGCTAGAAAAAGTAGGAGACTGACAGGAGTTAGTCTTTTTGGATAGAGCACTGACTTGTTTACAGATGGTCCTTTGTTCACGAAGAAGAGTCAGCTCCTATTGGAAGGAACTAAGTGTTCTACATTTAACTGGATAAGGGGGAGGAAAGATGTACAAAAGACAATTATGCAATTTTATGGGTCTATTTGACTAGACAAGAGCCAAGAAATTTAGAGTTAAGGGTGTCAGCCCTGATTTTGAGTTTCTTGGCTTCTGTTGACTTACACTGCGACCTTTCACATTAAAAACACTTCTGTACTTCATGAATACGAAAAACTTCTCAAGGAGTATATAAAGCAACTATTTAGTCTCTTGAATAACAGCACATTTTGGTTAACTAATAACTGTTTTATTAGGCAGACTTCACAGTGCTGCTGTGTGCTCAAGGTGGCTTTAAATATACGTGTTCTGATTTCCAGAGGGCCCGTGGAAGAGGGAATACTGATATCAGGTGACAACTGACTCTTGGACAACTGACAACAGCATCATCAGGCGGTCACACTGTCCCACCTATTAAGTTACAAGTTTAGAAACCTAGGAAAAATGACTTTTTTTCCTCTGAAGCTCCATATATTCATGTAATAGCAAATCTTATACTTGTCAAGCGTCTGGCTCTAAACTTCACCAACAAATAACAGAATTTCTCAGATTACATGGCTTAGTCTAATTGGATTTGACTGCTGCTCTGGCTCAGCTGGCTAGAGCTGTATAGCATTCTTTGTTGAATAAACTAATGAAAAAGTACAAAAAACCTCTGAAGACAAAAAGGTGACCCTCAAAGCCACATTAGAAAACACCCTTTTTACAAGGAGGACTCTTGTCCTGTTCAGTGGACAATTCTAATCTTGTTGGTCTGGTGTATTTCCATTGACTCTAAAGTCATCACATAAACTTACTAATCCTAAATATTTTTATTTTTCTCTCTTTTTGCAGGAAACTGAAGTTAAAGGCTTCATGTTCTATACTAATCACTTGCCAAAAATGTCCTTTTTTCAACAAAAAAACTATTTGCATTCAGTGCTTAGCGTATGACTCTCTTAAATTAAAGGTGATAAAATCTGAAAGTAAGTTTTTAATGGACCACAAGAACATGGCATCCTTCTTTCATAACAACATCAGAGCCACAGATGAAGCTGCTCAGAATAAATTCCCTGTATCAAAAAGTTCAAAGTCTGTTCCAAATGCAAAAGTTTAAGAAAACAGGACGGAGCGTGGCACAATCAGGAGTTCATGTGGATCCCTTGGGGAAAAATTCTGTCTTAAGCACTTACTAAAGAGAAACCTTCAACAGAAAGCAGACTACATTTTTGGTTTAGGCTACCACTATTACTGCATCAAAAACGTTTAAATGACTGGTTGCCATTTCTTGAATTTCTTTTAATTGTATCAAGGGACAGCTAGGAAAATAATAAACATACCTCTTCACAAACAGTAGAAAAGCGGTTGAGAAACTGCACTGTGTGAACCACAAACTGGTTTAGAAATGCTACAGTTCTTTTCTGCTGAATAGCAGGAACCTGCATTTAAAAAGGTAAGAAAATTAGGTTACACTTCAATGTCAAGTTTCACATTTGGATTGAAATATCTGTTAAAAATGCATATTTTTAAGAAGAAATTATTTGGAAATCTGTCTTTTGTGTGCCTGCTATGAATGCATACATACACAACCCCTTTTCTAATACACATATGCACTCATACAAATCCTTTGCCACTAAAAATCTACTAACACAACAGCTGAGAATTTACAGGACACATAGAAAAGGCAACAAGACCCAAGAAATGAAGGACTGTTATCTTAAAGAAAACACCTTCAGATAAAATTGTGAATATTCCTGAAAATCAAAAGGAAAAACAAACTTGGCCAACCATACTAATACTCAGTTACAACTAATGCCATGATGAAAACTGAAGTGTAGTGATGTTTCTAAGTATTTAGTGGCTGCCCTACTGGTTCTCATTTGCAAGGCCAGACTATCCTAAAATGATCAAAAGTTATACTCCAAATCAGTTTCGATGTTCAGATACTTTTCAGACTAAAATGCAGAATCTTATATTTGCCAAAAAGAATGGTGGTCATAATGTAACACAGAGTTGGCGTTTTTATTTAAACCATTACAGAAGACTGGATTCGGGAATTCGCACACAAAAGTTTATGTACAAAATTTTAGTGCCTTAGGGTTAATAACCTTGGACAACTGCTTTCAGTCTTAACCTTCGCAAAGGAAATCAGCCTATGAAATTGTCACTGATTTAAGTGGAAGACTTACAAGAAATATTATCGGCAGCCAAGATTCTGCTGCACTTTTTTGGTGAATACAGTGACCCTCTGGTCTTCACCTCTTCTTTAGCTGCTAATTTATCAGTGCTTTCAATACACAATTCACTATGGCCATCTTAAAACATCCTTTTTGTGAGACTTTTGTTGTCACTATCTCGAGCCTTCAGCCTGTGCACTATACAACAGCACCTGCTGAAGTTTAATTCTGTGGTTCCAAAATTTGCCAAACAGAAATTTGCATTTGCTTATGACTTCAGCAGAAGTCTGTGGGGCGGCACAGAACATGGAAGAATCACTGGGTGAACTGGAACTGTCCGGTCTTTACGCTTTCTATTGAGAAAACTAAGTTTAAAAAGAAAGTTTCTACAACATTTAAAGAAATTAATACACAGCTTTGCACAGGATTTGCCTCCCAGATCGATGTTTGAAACGGCTTAGTCTTTAAATACAAAGTTATCGCAGAGCTTCCAGGAGAACAGCTGGAGGCACAGGTAAGGACCAGAGCCCGCTCGTTCCCGGGTGCGAGGGCGGCACCGCCCCCGCATGGGGAGCTCCCCTCGCCCGCAGCCGCCGGGCCGGGCCGGGCCGGAGCCCAGGGAACGCGGGGCTCGCCCAGCACCAGGGCCA